>NC_028645.1:77662698-77762403 GCF_001406875.1 Solanum pennellii
CCTACGTGGCCCAAGATAGTGCCACGTAGGCCGAAAAGGGGTAGAAAATTACTTATAAAATAAGTTCAGGGGGTAATATTACCTTAGTATAATATAAGTGTGTCTATAAGATTTCGGGCATAGATTGAGGGAATACTTGTGCATTTTCCCTTTTTTTAATATATATTTTACTATCTTATAAATGAAATCTAGAGATCAATATTTTTTCATAATCTTATAAATAATAATAAACAAGTAACTTTTCGTCACAATTTTCCAGCCAATATTTATAATATTTTAGTATCTTATAAATGACACTAAGCAAGCATTTTTTTCTTTAACATGACTTGGGTTTCATAAGGATTTTATTGTAATTACAATAAATTGATGTAATTTTATTGATTTAAGAAAAGGATTTGATGTGGCTCTTTTCACTTTCAGGCTTCAACAAAACAATTCTAATTATAGATACATGACCTTGTTTTTGGTAAAAGTGTCTTTTCAACAATTTTTTGAATTATTTCATTCTACTTTATTCATATAACGAAAATAGATACTTCATTATTTATGTTCATTACAATATTGCAAAAAGATTAATTTTTTCTTACGTATATTACTTTCAGTATTAAATAACTATATTATTTTTTCCGAAATTCACAAACAACCTACAACCTCTGTCATAATCTTTATCGTGTCGTGAACACTGTTTCACAATCAACCAGCTTGCTGCAAGGAATTAGCTCAATGTAAATAGTTAAATTCAATCCACTTAATTATCATATCGATTGCAGTTGATAGTGAAATCAGCCAATTGATAACACCAAGTACATAAAGATTCCAAGTAGAAAAGGACATAATATAATAAGAAGAAATGTCATTTTGAACCCTTTATGAGTAATGTTAGTTAACAATTAATAGCGTGTACTAACCACTTTTTTAAAATACCAAAAAAGTAATAAAAAAAATGAAAAACGTATAATTATTTTAGAGCCTACTTGGATTGGCTAAAAAGTTTTAGTCAAATCTATTTTTAATTTTTTTTTTAAATTTAATACCTTTAAACTAATCGAACGGAATAATATATTATATAGTATCAAATGAAGAAGAGCACAAGGAATGTAGGGCTCCACACAATGTGGACATTCACATAATAATTCATCTCCACATAAAGAGTGAAAATAATTGACCTATGAAAATTATTTATGGTTAGAACATATTGAGAACTATATATGTATACAAATGATTTATAGATATACAAATGTTTGTAACTTGTTTTACATCATAAATTTTAAAAAAATAAAGTTCTTTCTTAAATTTTTATATTCAGTCAAACACCACCCCATAAACTAAAATACAGATAGTAAATAGGTAAAATTATGAATTGTGAGCAATTAGTCAATAATATCTAGTATCATCTATCATCTCAAGATGGTAGTGTACTAATAAGAATTTGGTAAATGTTTTTGTTGTATAGAATAAATGTATAAATGAATACAAACATGTGTTAATATACACACTATTGATCTTCACTGATTAATTAGCTTATATATAAAAAAAATTATGAATTTTATTTTTAGTATCAAATTCAATTTTAAAAATGAAAATGTTATATGAAACAGGTTAAAGTCTTCATGAATTTATAAAAGTTGATGTTAAAGCATTAATAATAGGAGATATAGTGTTGTTGTTGGGCCGTTAAATCAAATAGCTAGTAATGTCATTGGGCTGTTCTTGGACCTTGTAGAGAAATGAAGTTTATGCCCAGATTGCTCTTATTTTTGGCGATTTTTAATTGGGTAAAGGACAACAATCACATACTTTTAAGGTAAAATTACTATTTCTCTCTTATAAGTTTATAATTAAAAAAATCTCTCAATTTGATATAATAATATAAGCGTTGATACATTAATCTGATGCGCAAGATACATCAATCTTTAAGTAAGATACATTACATTGTATAAATGATACACTAATCTGACTTACATTTATACATGATACACTAATCTGATCCACGAGATACATTAATCTGATGCATGAGATACATTAATATGATGCGCGAGATACATTAATTTGATGCGCTGATACATTAATCTGATGCGTGAAAAATGAGGGATTTTAGAAATTTGTAAAACTAATAGGGGATAATGATAATAAGAGAACCTGTCATTTTTCCTTTTTTTTACACTCAAATATAATGGCCCTTCATTTTTGTCTCTGCTGCTTATTTTTAGTAAAAAAAGAAGTATGGGTCAAAACGAATTTATCTACAACTTAATTTTGTTAGACGTAATTTCAGAGAGTTTTGGCTTTGCTCTACAAAAGTTTAGAGAACTTTTGGTTTGTTAGGCATAAGTTTTATAGAATTTAAGTTATCCGACGTAAGTTATGTAGTATATTAATTTCTATGTCCTAATTTTCTCTAGGCATAAATTTAGAATAATATTACCTTGTTCGATATAAGTTAAGTAGGAATTAAATTATGTATTCTTTTATGATATAATTTATGAGTTTTGAGACTAAGGTTTTTTTTTTATCGACATAAGTTCGATAAGAATTAAGTGATATTCTTTGCGATCCGGGCACAACATGTGTAAATTAAATTTGCCAAGTCATTATATTTAAGGAACAATTGGGAGAAAATGATAAAAGTAATATCTCTGGTCTTTATCGTATAGTTTCTCCGTTTCATTTTATATGTTATTTTTTTTATAAATAGTTGAATCATAAGACTTGTCACTTTATGAAATTTATGCGTAAATTACCATATTTTATCTATTATACCATTAATAGAATAATTAATTACTTTTGAAAATGTTTTCATCATTTATTATATAAGAAAATATTAAATAAGAATACAAAGATAAAATTACATTATTTCTTAATACAAATGTAAAGTAAGAAGATAACATATAAATGAGACAGATGAAGTATTTTAATCAAATTTTGTTCGTTATGTAAACTGTTGTTATTAGAGTATAATGTTATTTTTTATGTTGCATATTTCAATTGTACTTTCTTTTGTCCTTACTTATGAATGACTTTAAAAGAAAATATTCTCGTTAAATTTAACAAATATAAATTGGTAGATATCTATCGAAGACTAAAAATATTAATTTTTTACAAACTTAAAAATTAAAATTATTTAGTGAGTATTGAGGGACTATTTTGAACTTTCCTCAAAAGTGAGCCAAAAACTATTCACTTATTCGGTGCATTTAGGGGCCGTTTGGTTATTTCTGATAAGAGTTGTGCATTTATATAATATTTATGCAGATATTAGTTATATCGGTATTAATTATTCAAATATTAGTTATACAAGTATTATTTAGTTATATGGAGATTACAGGAGTTAGTAACTACTCTCTCCGTCCGGAATTGTTTGTCATATTGCGCTTTTTGAAAGTCAATTGACTAATTTTCAAAATTAAATTAGATCACATTAATTCGATATTTTAAACAAAAAAATTATATATTCTAAAACTATATGAAAAGTACTATAAATTGCAATTTTTAGCATATTAATATCATGAAAAAATACATCTTAAAATGTTAGTCAAAGTTTTTATAGTTTGACTCTAAAAATAGAAACCATGACAAACAATTTCGGACGGAGGAAATATTAAATATAGAATTTAATATAAATTAATCTATTATTTACAAATAACTAGTATAAATTCTCCCTGAAAAAGGAAATTCTCTCTACACATAAGTGGGAGTTTTGTTTATTTTTTTCGAAAAAAATATACCCCTGTATTTATACTAAACTAATACAAATTTTATCATTATATGATTTAATGAAGTAAAATACATGTTAATTAATAAAGATTAAATAAAATGAATTGTAAATTTAAACGTATAACATATATATATATATATTGAATTGCTATAAATACTCGGTCCAATACAGATAAGTTTTACTTTTTTTTTCTCTATTATTTTTTAAAACATATTTAAAGCTTATAAATAGATATAGATTGATCATCAAAGTAGATCTATATATTGAATTGAGCCTCATAAAAATACAATAATAATTTAAACGTAATAAAAACAAAATATTTACTATTGGTTATTAAATATAATTGGGAGGACATGGCTTTTTGCAGTAGCATGTAGAGTCACTACACTCTCCAAATTGAAAGCCCTCACTTTGGCAGGCACTTGTACACTTTGCTTGTTCTACACATGGTCCCTTGAAGGTTTTGCTTGGTTGTTGACAAATATTTGCCTCTATTAAAATAAAATAAATAAAATATTAGTAAGAATTTTAATAAAATAAAAAAAAGGAGGACGATAAGTTTGACTAATACAGATTCATATTACATAAAATTTACACATATTTTCTGTAGATTAGATTCAAAATCTTTAATTAAAGGTGAAGAGTTCTCATATATCCATCTCACCAGACATCATATATATCCACTGAGTTTAAATTCATAACTTCTCTCGACTGGTTTTGATTCGCGATATACTTTTTTCAAGACCCAAAGATGTTTCACATCTAAATTGATGCTCAACTACATCTGAATTGACGAGATTCAGAACATTCCTATCACAATTTATATTAGTGATTTGCGATATAATATATTGATTGAGTGATTATTGAAAATTAAAAAGGATATATAAATTTAAAAAACATACATTTTTTTAATCTTTTGCCATTCTTGAGTTGTAAAAAAAAACATAAGATTAAGAGAAGATGTACCTGCATTGCCCATGAAAAATAGCACAAGAAGAAACACAATTTTAAACAAAGACAAGGAGGTTGCCATTTTTTTTTTTATTTTTTTTTGTGTGTGAGATTATTTCAAAATGTATTTTTGATAATGAAAATAATAAAGCACCATGCTTATCTTATATAGTGTTAAGAAATGATTTACTGACTATTTTTTTTAAGAGATTGCCTTAAATTATTTGGATAGTAAATCTTTTTACATTAATGAGTTTCCATCCTTTTAATTATTTGGATAGTAAATCTTTCATATTTTCTTTTTTGAGGTTTTAAAATAATAATAATAAAAAAAACATATATATACGGCCTAATGTAACACTTTGCACCCACATAACCATATTTTTCAGTTTACATCTGTATATTTTTAGAAAATAATTCATGACAATATTTATACACTTTTATATATCATTACTAGATTTTGGAGTCTGTATCAATATTTTACTTATTTTGTTTTTGTTCATGTGACACGTAAATGAAATTTGAATAGTTAATTAATCTTTTTATATAATTTGTAGAAATTGTAAATTATTAATATTCAAATTTATATTACTTTTTATATATTTTTAGATAAGTAGGAATTAGATTATGTATTCTTTTATGATATAACTAGTGGGTTTTGAAATTGAAGTTTTTCCTTTATTGGCATTAGTTTTTATAGGAATTAAGTTATATTCTTTGCGATCCGTGCACAATATTGATAAACTTTATCGAGTCATTATATTTAAGGAGCAATGGGAGAAAATGATAAAAATAGTTCATTAAAAATAGTTTTTAAGTATGTATTGAATCGCTAGATCTTTCAAGTTGTCAAAAGTTAATATTTTTAGTTTTTATCATATATTTTTATCAGATTTTGTTTGTTATACACACTGTTGTTATTAGTGTGTAATGTTATTTTTCATGTTTGCATATTCTAGGATTCAATTGTACTTTCTTTTATCCTTATGGTTGACTTTTAAAGAAAATATTTTCGTTAAATTCAACAAATATAAATTGTTAAATATTTTATCAAAGACTAAGAATATTAATTTTTGACAAACGAAAAAATTTAAAATTTTTTAATGCATATATGAGGGACTATTTTAAACTTACCTTCAAATGAGCCAAAACTAATCTCTTATTCAGTGCATTCAGTATCACTTGGTTATTGATAAGAGTTATGCAGGTATAAGTTATATATATTTGTAACGTTTAATTATATAACATAAATAACATTTCGAGATTCAATCAATCTCTTTATATATATTTTAAAAATATTTTAAGTAATTAATTATTGTCATTTATAACACTTTGTACGCATTTTTAAAAAATATATAATACACTAATGTTTTCGAAATTACTATTTAAAAAAAATTATATCAAAGCTACTATTGTACTACTGCTATACTACAACCACTAACACATTATTTTATTTTTTTATTAATATTCAGAATATCTAAAAGAGTTGTGCATTTAAGTGCGTGTCTTAGAATATATATATATATATGTATTCATAATTTAGAATGAATACACTATTATAAATTTTGAACTCAAGAAAATAAAATAAAATTCCATGTTAGTGTTCTAGATTTAGTCCAGATATCTAAATAAAACCATTTTTTTAATCATAGATATATATAAAACGTTAATTAATATAAAAAATATTTTTTTGACTAATTGTGATTGGTGTGTAACTGAGTTCCATATGGAGGAAAATGAAAATGTTTTCTAATTTCATAGCGTACTACTAACCTCGAAATTGTTCTAGCATACGAAAGCCCGTATAAATAATACTTCATCTATCTTAATTTATGTGACATTTTTTATTTTTAAGGGTGAAACAATTTAAGTTTGATCGATAATTCACGTATGAAATCTTTAATTTTTTAGAATAAAATTTATATAATTATAAACAACGTAAAAAATATAATAAATCAATAATAATTAATAATTTAAAATATTAAAAAAAGTATATGAGAAACTTACAATTAAAAAATAAATTAACTTAAATCTCGAAATTCAAAAAGTAAAATGAAATAGAAGGAATTTAAAATTTTTAATTACATGGTACGCATTCCAAGGACTCCTGTCTTAATAAGCACCAATCACGGACTGAAGAGTCATATTACACATATATAATAGTATTAATAGGTATGATTATATATATAAAAATAAATATAACGTCAAAAAGAATTTTGAGTTTCTTTACTCATTGAGTTAATCTTTAATTTTATTTCGATTCAAAATATATAAATATAAGTAAAAAATAAAAATTATATATGATGTGTAATCTTTTGTCTAGAATCTTCGGGTGAGCATTCTCATTTTCTCTTAGATCCGCTCTAGAATGTATAAGTGAGACATAAACTTAAAACTATTATATGTTATATAATAACATGTCCAATTCAAATTCGACAAATTGATTGTTTAACCCATAAACTTAAAAAGTTGAAAAAAAATTATACTTTTATTTAATTAATTATATAAAAAACCATAACTTACTTCAAAAGCCAGATTCCATATAGTGACAATTCACAAAGTTAAAATCAACAAAAACATCCCAAGTATGATCGTTAAGTGAACTTCAATCCTCTATCATATAAACTAACGAATCGTTTGACATAAGATATAATAATTCTAATAATAAAATACATAACTATTTTATCATATACTTGGTTGGAAGTATTAGATCGCCTCTAAATTATTTATTCCACTGTTTATATTTTGATATGTAATAAATTATCTTATATACACAATAAAATAATTTATACCCAATCAAACGATATCAAGCAGAGTGGGAGTGGTTTATAGAGTGGGGTGAGGGGTTCACATGTCAGATACAAGAATCTCACGGACGAACAATGGCTGGCTGGAAAAAGCCACAAGAAAAGGACACAAGCAACCTATACAACCTCATGTGTTTCTATACACAAATCCTTGTCCTTTCTATAACCCCACATGCACCCGTTCACCGAGTCAGAATTTTTACTAAAAAGATGTATAATTATCTAAATTTATAGTATTAAGATTTAATTATATTATATCTCAATTCTTTTTCAAATTATAAAAATTTCTTAAAATTTATATATTTTAGATACATTACTGGACTTTTGAATATATTAACAAAACAACCAGGTACATAGGCGAGAGATGTATCTAAAAGGGAAAGGAATGTATCATTGAAGAAATAGGACATCCGGATACATAGTTGAGGAATGTATCGGAGAGGGATAAAGATGTATCAGCGAGAGGACAGTAATGTATCCGATAGGAATTTTTGATTTTTTGAAAATATTCAGAAATACGACGAAGAAATAAATGAGACTCAACATCTATTATATACGATGTAGTTTTCCGTCTCCAACAAATTTCTGCCACCTATCATTCTCATTCCCACCCCCTCACCTTCCAATTATCCTTCAATCATAACACCAACTCCCTCTCCTTCATTCCAAAATTATCACTAACATTAATGGCTTCCACTTCAATATCTACAAGATTTTTCTTGATTTGTGTTGTTATTAATTTTTTTTGTTTATCACTAGCCTTACACATATCACCATCTTCTTCAATTTCAGCTGCCCCTGCATTGTTACCAAATCCACCTGCTCTGTCTCCTGATATAAGTCCTCTTTTTCCTTCACCAGGTGGCTCTGAGCTTGCTCCTACTGATTCTTCATTACCCTTAATTCCTTCTACCCCTAGCCCTCCTAATCCTGATGCTATGATTGCTCCTGGACCTCTTTATATGCCGTTTTCGCCTACGCAGTCTCTACCGGTGTCCTCTGCTGTTGCTCTGTATTCATCTTTATGTGCAATGGTGGTGTTGAGTTTGATGTCGACCTGGTTTACGCAGATCCTTCGTGTGTGAAGGTTCAAATTATGTTTGGTTGTGAGGTACTTTTGATGAAGTTTCACACTTATTTGTTTACTATGTTATGATTTATTTATGTACTATACTTTTGGTAGTGTATAATTTGTTTGTTGTATTACATTTTCATTGTCAAATAACAAGGAAATAAGCACAATTTTTGTTTAGTTTTATCATCTCAAGATCTGCATTTTGGTTCTTTTGTTGAATGAGTATAATGTAATTAAGTATATGTTCTCGAGGAGTGTTAACTGATCAGAAAATTATAGTGTAGATAGGTAAGAAGTGTTTTTTTTCTTCTTTTTGTTGTGTTGTATGAATTATTGTGTTGTTGAATTCTCTTGATTTCTACGTATATTTACTTGTTTATATTTGGACACCTCTGTTTTAAATTCCTAGTTCTGTCACTACGAATATGATGGGGTAATAACCCGGGTAAAAATGGTGGGAGGAGGCTTGAAACACTTTTCTATGGAGATGGGATTACACGAGGGGTCAACACTTAGTCCGTGTCTATGTGCCTTGGTGATGGATGTATTTATGCGAGACATTTAAAATGAAGTATTGTGGTATATGTTATTTGTGGATGACATAGAACTGATTGATGAGACGTGTAGAGAAGCTAATGCTAAGTTAGATCATAAATGCGTAGACATGAACTTTGAAGGCTAAAGGGTTCTAGTTGAGATGGACCGAAATAGAATATGTGGAGTGCAAATTCAGTGATTGAAGCATGAGGTAAGCGTGGATGTGAAGCTTGACATACAAAATTATCCTTAAGAAAGATGGATTCAAGTATCTTGGGTCTATAATTGAGAGGAGTGAGGACATCGATGTGGATATCACACACCATATTGATACAACATGGATGAAATGGAGGCTTGCCTCTTGAGTTTTGTGTGATAAGAAGGTACTGTCAAAGCTCAAAGATAAGATCTATAATGTGGTGGTTCGACCGCTATTGTTGTATGAGACTGAATCTTGATTAGTCTAAAAGATGCATGTTGTAGAGATGAGAACGTTGAGATCGAGGTAAGGTCATACTAGGAGTCATAATACTATAAATGAGGATAACCAAAATAAGGTAAGAGTGATATCTGTTGTGGACAAAATGAGGAGATGCATCAACACACAAATAAGGAGGTGTGAGAGATTAGTTATGAGGTACGATAAGAGGCATAAGTAGGTCGAAGAAGTCCTAGAGAGGTGATAAAACATGATATGAAACAACTTCAGGTTACTGAGGATATGACTCTTGATATGAGGGCATGACGACATGTATTAAGGTAGAATATTTGTAGGTAGTGTCTCGTTGTCTTGCTTATGGTGACTTGTGTTTGCGACAGTACTAGTTGTAGTATTGTAGTGCATCATTGTTTATTATTTATTTTGTATAATCCATCCTAGTATATTGTTTATGGAGTTTCGATTATCACATGATCTTATTATTGTTTTGGTTCCTCTCTGGTAGACCTTTGCACTGTTTTCTTTTTATTTACTATATTTTTCTCGTTGTCTCCATCTTCTTTATATCGAGATTTGTTGCACTTTAACGGAGGGTTTTTAGAAACAGTCTCTTTACCTCCACGAGGTAGTAGTAAGGTCTACATACATTCTACCCTCCCCAGACATCACTTGTGGAATTGGACTAAATATGTTGTTGTTGCCACTACTTAAACAACTGCATCCTGTAGGTAGGGGTGTTAAGTGTTTGGATACAAATCGATTTAAATCGAACAATCAAATCAAACGACTTTATTTGGGTTTGATATGGTTTACATTTTTAAAAATCGATAATATGTGATTTGATTTTGTCAAGAAAATTGAAAAACTAATACGAACTAAGCCGACAAATTGTATCCATATATTTTATAATTATATATACATAATAAATTTTTTTTTATGAACAATGGTAAATATCTTATATATGTTTTTCATCAAAATTTATTTATGAAAGATGTCCAAAACGAGAATATTTTATCCTTTTGATTTCTCATGTATATGAGTGTCTATGACAGTTATTGGTGGCAACGGTGGAGCCATATACACTTGAGGGATCTAGACCGACACCCTTTCGTCGAAAATTTATATTGTTTTTTCACATATAATTTTTTTCGATGTGTATATATATATGTATATATATTATGATACTCCTTAGCTTCTATGCAATTTTGCTTCTTTATATTTTGATAACCATTGATCAAAATTCTACTCTGCCACTACTTGGTGGGATTAGAAATGTCACTCTCTCTTTTGTCTTGGCCAAAATGGTGAATTGTGAACCTTTACTTACGATAAAATCGAAAGTTTTGTAATCAATAAACGATTCAAACTGACCCATAAGCACAACATACCTGGCTGCTGACTTATGCAATTGTAAATTGTGGTAGTATCCAAAAAAAAATGAACTTAGAACTGATTATTTAATACTTCATTACTACTCTATAATGCAACAAATTGGTCAGACCAATAATAACAAGAAGAATAACTTAGATCAACTCCAATCCAATACTATTTCTTATACCAAATCTTACTTTGAGTTGGTGTTTTTGGATTCTAACTCAATATTATTTCTTACACTATTTTAGTGGGTGATTAGTGCATTTTAAATAGCCAAAATTCAATTCACACTATTTTTTACACCATCACAAAAATGAAAACTGCAAACATAATATATTGTTAATAAATAACGCAATGCATTTTAAAGAACCAAATAATAAACATTCATTAATAATATATTGTATTTCATCATTAAATTCACTTTATTTGTGTTATCCATTCATATATATATAATGTATAATATATATATAATGTATAATATTTGTCAGCAACTTATATTATCCAACAAATTATTATATAAAATTATTTTATGTCAAATGATTACATAAAAAAAAAGATTATTAATCAATATTGGGTGAATATGAAAAAAAAGAAGAAAGAAACGATTTGCTTTATGAAATAAGAAAATATAAATATAATAAAAAATAATAATATATTATATAAAAGGAAAAAATATTAAAAAAAGAATATTCATTTTAATAAAAAATTTAGTAAATGAGTTAAAGTTGGTTTACCCTTTACATTAGGGTTGTGTATTCATTGAATCGGTGATTATTGATACGAAGTATTGATTATTGATTTAAAACATGCTACATCGTTATAGGATCATTAAGATATTTATTTGTCAATTTATCGATTATTAATTATTATCAATTCGATTATTGATTTAACCGATAAGATTTGACACCAAAAAAATATTGAAATTCTCTCATAAACAAAATGACAACCAAGTGAATCATGCACACGAATAATTGAATATGATAATATGGTCAAATAAAGGGAGCTTCAAGACTTCCTTCTTCTTACTACTCGCTCCAAGTATTCCACTCGTTCGCAATTATTTGGGGGATGCTCTACCACTGAGCTAATAGCTCGTCGTGCGAGCCTCCCACTGGGGGCCCACTATGCCAAAAGCGAGAGAAACTCCATCCCTCTCTTTCCCTTTTTCGGACCTGAACCCTTTTCCTTCAATAAGAGCTATCTAACCTCTGTTGTCTTGCTATAACCTAGTCTTACTCGCTCTTACCTCTCTGTCTGTTTTCCTTTCTTTCCTTTTTTTAGAATAACTGCCTTGCTGCCTTTGCTCTCGTTCGGGGCTCGGAAATCCCTTGCTTTTGGTTATGGTCTTTATTTACCTTTTTCATTTCCCCGTTGGAAAGAGGAAACTATGAGAGGATTCTAAATAATTCTATTGAGCTGAACAACAAAAAGAGAAAGATAGAATATCTTTCTTAGCTAGCCTAGCGTGCTATACTAACACACTGTAGAATACTTAAAATTTTGTGCTATATTGACACACTGCCAAATCGAAGACATTTCTTTCCTTGACATATTGCAACTTGTTAAAGAGCAATACTAACACACTGTAGAATAGTTAAAATTTTGTGATAACTAGAAATAAAAACATGAAACTAAACTTTAGGTTAAGACTTTATATACTGATCAGTATAAATAATTTATTAACTTTCTATCATGTTATGAATTAGACTGTTAAAAGATCTATAATTTAATAATAAAGAAAATCAAAAATCATTTTAAAAATGCTAAACTAATTCATTATTCAATAACTCAATAACTTTTTTCCATTTCGATTTAGTCTTGAAATACCTACTTTACACTAAAATAGTATCAGTAGAATTTGGTGGATATGGGTATTTAGAATAGCAAATGAAATAAGACTACTTATTAGTCCTCTTTTCTGATTTTTGTTCCCCTACCAAAAGTCTCCAACAATGGCCGAGGCCCCTTCAGTCCCTGCACCAACCGGGTCGGATCCTGATTACTGGTGCTACCAGTGTGAGACACGAGTTGCCGTCGAAACCCTACCCGATCTCCCCGCCGATGTCATTTGTAACAACTGTAAGAGTGGCTTCGTCGAGTCCATACCCTCACGTGTTGTATCTGTCTCACCGGTGACGGCGTCTACTGATCAGATCGATGACCCTGCTTTCGGCAATCAGTTCATCCAGGTTCTCCGCCTCATAGCTGAGGCGGCGATTGACAACGACGCGCCCCCTCCCCCGCCTTCTGAGCACGCTGATCCTTCCGATGACGATTTCCTCCGTGTCGAGCTGGACGGTTGGGGAAACGACGAGGAGGAGGAGGATGATGATGAGGAGGAGGAGGAGGAGGAGGATAATGGAATCGGGGTTAGAATTGGCGATGACGGAGAAAATCGCGGGAATCGAAGCCAATCTGAGGATGACGACGACGATGATGATGATGATGTTGATGAAGATGAAGAAGTTGAGAATAGGGATGATGATGAAGAGGATCTTCGGAGAAGGCGGAGGGATGTGCTACGTCTCCGGCTACGTGACTTCGCCGCCAGAGCTGCCAATCGGCGAAACCGGATTCTGGACTGGGCAGAGATTCTTATGGGACTGGAAGACCACTCTATTGAGCTCCGGTTACAAGTTCCTGATGGCGATGGCTACGTCGGGAACCCTGGAGACTATGTGGACGCAGCGGGTTATGAAGCTTTACTGCAAACCCTAGCCGAGAGTGATGGTGGTGGAAGACGAGGAGCTCCACCAGCTTCCAAGAGTGCAATTGAGGGTCTCAATACATTGGTGATCAAGGAAGAGCAGGAGGTAATGGCATGTGCCATTTGTAAAGATGTAGTGAATGTGGGCGAAATGGCTAAGAATTTGCCCTGTGGTCATGGTTACCATGATGATTGTATAGTTCAATGGTTGGGTTCAAGGAATTCTTGTCCCGTCTGTAGGTTTGAATTGCCCACAGATGATCCTGAATATGAAGAGGAGCGCAAGAAGCGAGGAGCATGTGTTACTAGCAGTGGTTCTTCGAGCTCAAGTGGGGCGCCAGGTGCTGCCGCTGCTGCTGATGATAGTAGTCCTAGTTGCCTTTGATTGCTGCTTTGTGGTAAACTCAGCCATTGGCATTCTTTTTTAGCTTTGTCTCTTGCTTCTTTTTTGGTATTTGGTGATTGTTTTCCAGTGTAATTCCACCCTCTCCGCATTTCTTGAATGTAATAATCTGTTTATCTTAATGCTGGTATGAATTCGCCATTTGAGTACTTATGAATCCTACATATTATACAAACTATATTACTTCTTTTAGACAACAAAAAGACTCAATCTTTATAGAGGGGTTGTTCATATCTTGTATTGAGTATTTCTTCAGTTGATTACTCCTTGCGTTGACTCGATATATAGTTTAAGAAGGTGAAAAAGTTTTTAATTTTGTGGTCTTTAATCATATCACATAAAAACTAAATCAAAGAGTTGCTAAACGGAGAAAAAAGTCTGCGTTCTGGTTCATTTGTTGAATGAGTGTAATGTAGTGGCAGAGTGACATGTATTCAAGGAATGTCAATATACTGTGTTGAACTCCCTTGATTCTTTGTATATTTTCTTGTTCATATTTTGACACCCCCCTGTAAAAAGATCTTAGTTCTGCCACTATGTTTACACCGGCATTGTTTAGGCATACATGGATGATGACTGATGTAATTGTGCATGAATGTAGAACTGAAAATTACTATATTACTATACTGCAACAAATTGGTCAGACCAATAACAACAAGAATGACTTAAGAGAGTACTAGAAATAGCAAATGAAATAAGAGTACTTATGAATCCTACATACTATAGTAACTAAATTAGTACTATAAAGAATGAAACAATATTGCACAACTAGAACATAGAATTATATCAAATTGCAGTCTCTGAATAAGGAGATCAATTGAAGAGCCTCTTCCAGAACCCGTCCTTGAATGTCTTGAGCTCAATGACGCTTTCCTTCTTTGGAGATGATGATGCTTTCCGGAACCCTTCTTTTAGTGTCTTGTGCTCGAAGATATTTTCCTTCTTTGGAGATGATTTTGGCGTAGCAACACTCTTCCTCAGCATAATGTTTTCCTCCCTCAGCAAATCCATAGCTAAACTGAGCTGCCTGATGACCTCTCTTTTCTCTTCATCTTTCTGCGATAGAAGCTCCTGTTGAACCCTGTTCTCTTCTTTCAGCTTCTCAATTTCCTCCATCAGCTTCACAACTTCATCATTTTTGACGCTAAAGCCACTTGATACTTCCATTGTTTCCTTCTCTGATTTGGGGGTTTGTATTTCTTCTTCTTCTAGGTCAGGATCCTCAACCTCAGACATATTATCTGATAACTCAGACTCAGGATCAAAGATTTCTGAATAGCTGTCATATGATATTTCAGTGGCGCTCATCAGTGTCTTTTGTGGATGATACTTGGTGAAAGACAATGGAGACATCCACGGTTGTGTCATAAGACGAGTACCAGATTCATTCTTGATTTGATCATACTTCTCAGCTAACAAGCGATGGGTCTTGTAGAAATCCTCAACCATGTATATGAGCTGAGGACGCTTCTTGTAATACATCTCTGCTCTTTGGGCAAAGGAATCTGCATCTTGTTCAACTATCCTCAGCATGGACTCAGTCTTCTCATCTAGTTCTGCAACATTATCCACAATTTAAACAACCTATCAATCAATAGCTGGTCCAGAAACATTGCTAGTCCAAACATCATTATGTTTAACTAATGTAGGGCAATAACTCACTCTAAAAGCTACCAACTTCTAAGTAAAATTACTCACAAGTCATAACTGAAAAAAAGAGTTGAAGATGTGAAAATATTATGGTTCAGGACATCTCCATAGATACCAACATTCATAATTTCAAACAAGTTGAGCCATATACCGACAATGAGTAAGATAACTAGCTACAGTGTTTTTAAAACATCAACTAACAAATTTACAACAAAAACATACCCCGTGTAATCGTCTAAACTGATGGGGGTCTGAAAAGGTAGGCAAACCTTATTCCTACTACTCAGGGTGAATCAAGTATCCAACACAGCCAGTAAATTTTTTTCCTTCTTTAATTTGTCGAAAGCAAACACAAAAATATACTCAGTTTTCCATAAACCTTCAAACATGCATAGAAGAAGAAGCAAGCAAGCAAAACACATGTGCCTAAAGAAAACCTAGTGTGTATCTTTGCAAAAGGTCACTTAAAGGAAGAACAAGAGATTAATCAGGAAAAGTAAATCAAATATTTGAATTCTAGTGCTGTAATCACTCACCAGAGAGAGTTGATTGAAGCCATGGTGAACGATTTAGCGTTCCCTTCTTCTGACTGTCCAACCACCACCAGTGCGACGATAGCTTATCCTTTGCCTCAACCATTAGATCTATCTTCACAACAAAATTAAAGCTAGAACAAAAAGTGTTATGAAATCACAATTAACAAAATAAATAATAACGAAAAGAACAAAGATAGATAGAGATAGATGTAAGTAGATGTAATCAATCAAAGGGACTAGAAGTTTAGATTTATATGATTAGAGAATGCAATTTACCTGATGAATTTAACTTCAAAGTAGTTCAAATTTGAATAGAACTGGGATGAAAAACTCCCTCTCTCTCTCCTCACACTCTCTCTCTCTCACCTACCCTACTGGGGTTATGAAAGAGATTAGAGTAGTAGAAATTTAAATGTGCCATAACTCAACGGCCTCGATTTTAGTACTTTCTCGTATCCCACATCCAATTGGAGATTGACACGTGTTGCTCGTGCATCAATCCCCCAGTTAATGGGCCTCGTGGATCCGGGTTTGTAGTTGTAACTGGGGGAGCGTCTTCATGCTGATATGGAAAAAAAAAAAAGTATATACAACGGTCGAAATTTGTGTAACCTTTTCAGTTTGTTTTTCTTATAATATTTTCAAGTGGAAATTTTTGGTAAGGTATTTTATAAATAATAATTTTTTTTTTAATTTGTCAAATTGAATTAATAACTAGAGACAAAAAGAATATAATGAACGAGTAAAGATGGATAGTGCAAGTATGATTCAGCCTCTTTTCAAGAGTTCTCTAATCTCCTATTTAGGGCGAAGCTACAGTATTGCATAGAATTCAAAACGAATTTAATAATATATGTTTAAATTTTATATATAATAGAAAATCGAATGACTACAAAATCCTTTATACGTGTGTAAACCCAAATAAGTGGATGTGTTGGTAACGAAGAGGCTTGCTAAAACGGTGGGTTCAAAACCCACGTTAGTCGGTATTTTTCCTTTTTGCTATATGTTGATTTTATTTTCAAATAACGAACATAAAATTAACAAATGAAAAAAAAAGAAGCAAAAAAGCACTTTTTCTTTACTGTTTCACAAACACAAACCCAATATCCCTTTTTTTCAAATAAAAAATCTGGGTTCATTACTTTTTGAATATATATATATATATATTATTAAATACATTAATTTGGTATTGTTATATATATATATATTAATTTGGTATTGTTATTCTAAATTCAAAACTCATAAATCTCAAATTATGAATCCATTTCTGGTTATTTGATATGAAAACCATTGAGGATGGAAAATAATAAAAGATTGTGAATACAAGCTCATCATGACCTATTCTATTCTTCTAGAGCAAAGAACAAGCAATGAAGCTGAGGCAAATGCTTTCTTATTTGGCCTCAACGGGACAATGGCGGTGCTGTACGGGTTGAGCTTAATCTATTAAATTTTAATTTGCCTTGTCACGTCTTGTATAATAATATTTTTTATTTTAAACTCACCCACTTTGCCTTCATAGATCCATCTCGGATTATTTTTTAAATATTTTCTTTTTCTAGTTAAGTTTGATACTAAAAGTATAATTAATCATTAAATTGTATTAATTTAATAGGATAGTGATTTAAAATTTTATTTTTTAGAGGTCGAACATATAAGAAATTGTATTATTTTTTATTGAATCATTTCATTTACTATCTTGAATATTTTAGTAGTTTTAAAGAAATTATCTTAATAAATAATGTTTTATTACTCTTACACCATAAAAAAAATAATTAAAACTAAGTTTGAACCCACATAAAATCAATATACCCACAATACACCCCTCCTCCCCGCATTAGCTATAAAAAATCCACTTCAACCCGCCCCAACAACCTTAAACCACCCCGCCCCGCATAGCCTTAAGCCCACTTTACTCTCTATCCGCACCCCCGCCCCATTGCCATCCCTTAGTATAATGTTTAAATAACAATTAGGATACTCCTTGAATGATCAAAGAAACCATCAATTATATTAGCACAATTGTAGTTAGACATTGTTATAGATAAGCTAATCAAGTTGTGAATAAGCTAAGCTTCTCTAAGTCAAATGGCTAATGCCCAATGAATTCACAAACCAAAGTATTTGACCCAACAAAGGTGCAAAGACCATATATTGTAAGAGTACCACATCGTAATGTGATTTGAGTAAAAGAAAAGTTGGAAGTAGTATATAAATAGCTCATGCTTATCAAATTAAAATTACGCAGCCACGCAGTGAGCACAAAGCGAACTATTCTTTCGCCTTTTACTAAAGAATACCGTGTGCGCACTGCAATTAAGTGGCATACACCAATTTTTGGAGGGATTTTCTTAACTGAAGATCCCAACAATTCTACTTTAACAAAAGTTTATATTGTTGGTTGTTTTGGATACAATTTTATATTTTTTTAGAGTCAAATGTTTAAGTTAGATAGCAAATTTGGGCATGAAATTTTTAATTTTTTAAAATAAGATTTATATATTTTTAATCTACTTAAAAAATAAGAAAGGGCAAAAATATTCTCAATTTTGTTTTATCAGTTAACTATACCTCTATCGTTAAAATAAAGTTATATATACCTTCGTCGTTACTAGTTTCACCATTTATACCCCACTCAATTGGATAGAAACTCCAAATCAATTAAAATGACCAATTTTACTTAAATTACTTAATTTTAACGCGACCCGCCTAATAATATAAACCCAAAGCAAGAAAAGATATCATTTTAAAAGAAATAGAATGTGGTTAAAATGGGCTATTAAATGCCAATTAAGTTTATAGATCGTCATAATACAGTAAAATCTCTATAAACTAATATTTGATAAATTAATAATCTTTCTAAAATAATATTTTTTTCAGTTTCGACTTGGGCCAATTTTGAAAAAAATCATCATTTTCGATAAAATAATAAGATAATATATTTCTAGAAAATCTCTATATAAATATATGGTCCCATTAAATATCATATATTAATAATTCTTTAAAAGTACAAATATATCTATAGACAATTTAGTGAAATATGATTCTATTGTATTCTGTTTTTTTTTTTTGAATATGGTTGAAGCTATCTCTAACTTTTCTTATTACATCCACGAGCTCCGATGTTATATTTTCAAATTGCACATAAGATTGTATAGAGTTCTAGATGCGATAAGTGTTTCCTAACGCGCAACTGGTTCCAAAGATATCTTCAACTTTATCATCAACATTACTTTTCTGATGGTATCCACGATTACTTCTATGTTCTAGTCTTCTGAACATGTATCACTTTCACACGGATTATCGATCACATTATTGTCATCCATTTTATTATGGTAACAGAGATCATTAACAATGACATCAAGTTCATGAATGATGTTTTCACAAGCAGGTTCATTTAAAGTCCCTGAAATTGTATCCCCCAAATGAATTTTACAGTATCGAAAGTAATTTGCTATTGTCTTTTGCTGAATATTTTTTTTTCAAACAGGTATTGCAAAATTGATAGCATCCAAACATTGATCTTTACTAGATCAGTTTGTCCCACTTCACAACCTACTAATTCCTACAACAAAATCTGCTCGATCATACATCTTGAAATCTCTTATTATCACAAATCACAAGGTCAAAAATAGTAAGATACAATGATTTTGATGTATTCGTTGCACTTTATGTGTAATACTTTTTATGTGAAATCAATAAATATGATATATATATTAGTAAGATACAATGATTTTGATATAATTAAAATTAACCTTCATGAAATCTCAAATCATTCTTTAAATTAATAAATATTAATTTATCGATTAAATATATCTCTATAAAAATAATAAAATTTCATAGTCCCACCTATATTAATTTATAGAGATTTTACCGTATGTTATTTTTTCAATTATTATACTGCATGTGTTATTGTTTAGAAATGTCAATGGACGATTGCAGTGAAAATTAAGCTTTTTAACCCACAAAAATTTTAAGCCGCATATCACCTTTTTGTGTGTTTTAAGCCTCGCGGCTTTAAGTTTTCGTTCATTTTGTTACGTTGCCAAATATAGATTCATTTCCATTATTTTGCTAGTATTCATTGCCAATGAAACTTAGTAATTTTCTGTTATTTGAAAATAAAATCTACGTCTATCAAAAAGGAAAAAACTAAAGTAATAAAGGAAAAACTTATGAAAGTATAAGGTTTCCTTTCAAAAAGAGAATCTGACATGTATATATTTACCAATAAATCATCCACTTAATTATATAAGTATTTACACAAAAATTATAGGATTCTTTTGAAGTAAGTAGCTCCGCCCATGGATAGGAGGTTTGATCGAAAATAACAAACAACTCTTAAAAAGACTTGAAAAGAGGCTTCATATATCTAATCTGCTAGCATCTTTCCAATTGTTTCCAATTTTTACTTTCTTCAATGTGTATGATGCTCCAAAGCTCCCAAATAAGAACCAATTCAATTTAAATGTTAGAGAACAATATAAACAACATAAGTCAATCTTGCATAATGAGTCAATAGCTATTCCTATCTCCTTAATACAAAAAACCACCTTCTCAATATTGTCCAACACAAAAGATTTCACGCGTTATAAAATAAAAATTAGCTCGAAACTAAATTACACATAAGAGATAGGTGGGGAATCTAAAACTCAAAAGAAATGATGGAAGATAATTAATATCATCATGCATATGATGGTCAGTGTAGAAGAAAAAAAGAAAAAAATATTTTAAAGATAGATTAAATATTAGCTTTATTCACAAAAGTAATATGGAATTATTTAGCATCTTTAGTTTTTTAGTGTAAACAACTTAGAATAGAAGATGTAAATCATTGGGAGCTTGCAATTTTGATCTACATCTTCTATACAATTTTTTATATCAAAAAAGAAAAGATACTAAACTATTCTATTTTACTTGCGAATGAGACTAGATCTATTTTGAAACATCAACTATATCTTTCCATCTATTACTAACCATTATATGTATAGTAGTATTAGATTCCACTACTTCTATTGAATCTTGGATCCCTCTCTCCTTTATATAATTTTCTTTTGCACTAGTTATTAGTTTATAATGTATGCAATCTTTTCAGTTAAGCAGCGGGGAGAGGTAATTGCTGGATTAAGGAAATAAGAATATAACAAAGTTCTACTTTTTTTTTTCTTCTATTCCATTATTTGAAACACAAAATTAATGTGAGTAAGAAATTCAAAAATTTAAAGGAACTAAAAATTCAAAAGTAAATTGTCTTAAAAGAATTTTGGTCTACATACACTGCAATATTAATAATTTATAAAAATCAAGACCCAGAACCTGCTTCAAGGAGATAAGAAACGCCAATAAAAGAAATTCTCAAATGCCTTAATCCTCATAAGTACCTCTCAATTGCTTAGGAAGCATATTACCCCAACAGATTATTATAACACATTTGGTTATAGCAATAGAAAAAACACTTTCACATAAGAAAAAAAAAGAAAAAGAAAGTTCATTAGAATTTGAACATATCTCAGGTGCTCTATACTACTCCTAGATATACTTTGGCTCATGCTTTTAAAAAAACAACTTCCTTCTTTGGGTTGAGATAATTTCTCAACACTCAGCTTTAGAAAGCTCTCTTGGAATCAATGTTCCCTTTTCTTACTCAAAACTCTTTTGGAAATCTTAGTTTCCTCTTATCTTAGTGAAAAATATTTAGAGGCTCTTAGGAATACTTAGTTCCCTTATAACATTTGAGAAATGAAATCAACTCTTTACTCTTTACTTAGCTTTAAACTTGAGTCTTAAAACGAGTTAAAACGATTAATAAAGACTCATGAAAGTTTAAGAGACTTTGCTTCGACTTACTATTTAACTCTTAACTTCTTTGACATTGATCTTAACTTTCCTTGAATTGGATTATGGATTCAAGGTTCATGATCACATGTTTATGGATGATTTCATGATGTTTAGATGTACCTTCGAGTGTTAGAATCAATTAGGAATCATAGAAACATCACTTAGGAATTAGTACGAAAAGGTGGAAGAAGAATGGGAAGAACTGACATCCCTAGCGTGGGGCGCCAGCCCTCAAAGTTTAGAGAACTTTCTGTGGTGCTCTGAATGGTGCGACGCGCCAGAGGCCAAAGTTCAGAAGAACTTTCGTGGCGCTCTGGCAGGCGTGATGCCCTAGCCCTTGCCCAAGCAATCTCCTACTTTTCTCCTTCATTTTTCATCTCTAAACCCTCTAAACTTACACGGTTTTTTCCCCAAACACTTAGGATCATTAGTACATCCAATAGATTTAAATTTAAAAACAACTGAGAAATACAAATCAACTCTAGGCATGTAACAACTCAACCAACAAGAATTCAACAATGTTCTTCAAAAACTTCACTTTTTATCATTCAACCAACTAAAAGTCCTTGAATTTTGACAAGTTGGTGAGTGGGTGAACTAACCCAACACGAAAAGGTCTCACATACCTTGATAGGGATCACCTCCGACGAATTCCACTCGCAAACATTTGCGTCCTTGGCGAACTCTTGACTTTTCTCCCTTTCCTTCTTCTTTTCTCTTTACTAAAAGCCCTAAGCGTGATTTTGATTTTCTAAAAATAAATTTAACTTAATTTTTACCCCAATAAACCCCTAAAATAAAATAGAAAATTAATTAGTGAAAAGACTAGTTTGCCATTCCTTAAATCAAAATTGAGATTTTCCTTACTTCAACAACCTAATTTCTGATAGGCAATATCTCCCTCATACGATATCAAAAATGTGCAAACTCGACGGCGTTGGAAAGATCTCTCCAACCATATCAAGAACTACCTCTAAATCATCCTAATATAGGAGTTATGACCGTTTGAAAATTACCAAAATTAACTTACTTAGCTTGGGTAATTTTCCAGATTTTCCCCTTTGTTTTCAAAAATGAATATTTTTAGTCTCTTAGCTTATTCTTAGCCATTTCGAATTGCGAGATGTTACAGTCTATTCCAACTCATTTTCACCATTCTTGAAGTTAAAGGTAAGTTGTTCACTCTTCGAATTCACTTTTTGATCCGTAGAACGTAATAGAATAGGTCAATATTGATGGTAAGGGTTCGTTGATAGATTTTATGGTGTAATTAATCATAATTTGGATAGTTGGGATCATGGGTTTGATCTAGAGTTCATAGAATTGTTAGTAATCTGGGTAATTTGTGATTGTTCATTGATTCTCGTGTTATTATGATTCTCTGTAGACCAAGAACAAGTGGGACGAATCTGGAAAGGAAATGATCAAGTTTCTTAAGATTTCAAGCTAATTTCGAGGTAGGTGATGGTTGTGATTTCATGATTGTGTGATGCATGCATGTTCTTGCTTCATTATGATATTTGTAAGTATATAAATGTCGCAATATTGATCATGTTGTTGTAACGGATATAGATGAATAATATAGCCATGAAATCATGATGTTCATGTGTGATCTTGATGAGGTATTGGTGACTGTGATTGTGGTGTGTGAATGAGAATCATATTGTCACGTTTCGGCAAGCTAACTTGGATCAAATTGCCACGTTTCGACATAAATATTGAATTGAGTTACCACGTTCTGGCACAATTATGGAATTGGATTGCCATATTTCGATAAGCTAACTGGGATCGGGTACCACGCCGGTGCACTAACAGTTTGAGTTTGGGTTCCATGAGAGGACCAATTATGTGTTAAGCATGTAAAATGTGTTATTTAATTTTAAGGTTGATTATGTTGTTTATGTTGATATATATGCATATGATTATAATGTTTGTTCGACTTGTTCATATTACACTAATGGAATAGTCGTGTGATCTTAGCAGTGCATAGTGGTTGTGTACTGATTCTGCACTTGCTCTTATTTTTATTAAGTACAGAGCATCTTCAAGCGGTTATTGACAGACTTCGCCTAGGAGATTAGAGATTATCGTATCGACTTCAAGGGTGAGCTGCATCTTCCGGGTTACCATGGAGTTCTCTTTAGTCTATGTCCACCATTATCAGACTTAGATCATTGTTTTAGTTAGTTGAATAGTTAATTAGTTTTTTCTTATTTTTACTTGGCTATCTTTAGTAGTTTTAGTACTTTAACTTTCACATACTAGGTTTAACTTCCGCAATATTTTACTTGTTAGATCTTTTGTTTAGTAATGAACTTCGCTTTTAGTTGTTTGACTTGCTTTCATAAATTAAATGTCTTAATTTTAGAATAATTTCTTTAGTTTGATAGTAGTAGTGGTTCTCCCACCGGTTTCTAAGTGTGGATACCAATCACGACGGTTTGGGTCGTGACAAAGTTGGTATTAGAATCGAGGTTCATTGATCTCGATATACCGAAACGAGTCTAATAGAATCTCGCAGAACGGTGCGAGGACGCCTTTACTTTTCTTTGAGAGATATAGGACTTTTGGAAATCTCCATTTTCTCGTCTCCTTATTGCTATGACTTGATTCCAATTCGGTATCTGTCAATTCAAATTGGTATCTAACTTCTTTCATTTTCTGTCTGCAGATGGTTAATACTAAGTATAAAAGTGTTGGGCCCGTAACTCCCGTCAATGCCCCAGCTGCGAAACGTGCAGCGAGAGGTCGTAGTTGAGGGTAGAGGCCGTGGGAGAGTGGCACCTGCTGTGAATAACGTGCCGATTGACAATGTTCTGGTGAATGAGAAACCTCCTGCACACATGAAAATATAGAAGAGGAAGTTGAGATTGAGAATGTTGAGGAGATTGAACGAGGGGAAGGAGTGTAGGCTGAAGCGATAGGGATCCCTCCTAACGATTTGGTATTAGCTCAATAGATCATGTAATTCTTGAAAGGGTTGGCTGTCCAGGATTTTTTCCACTTACTCAAGCCCTTACTAACCCTCTGGTAGCTAGGATTGCGCGCAGGCGGGTGTAGTGGGTGGTAACGATGCCTTCTTCCGTCGTTTTGTTGGGTTTTATGATGTTCAGTAATGCGCATGATATGTTTATCAAGTTTCTGAAGCTTAAGGCTCCGACATTTCTTGGTTTTGAGACTGAAGATGCTTATAAGTTCATCTTGGATTGTTATGAGAGGATGCATAAGTTGAGTATTGTTTACCAACATGGGGTGGAATTCGTGTCCTTCCAACTTAATGTTGAGTCCAAGCAATGGTGGAGAGCTTACGTAGAATGCAGATCTTGCACCTTACCCCCACTTACTTGGACCCAATTCCATGCATTAAATCTGGAGAAGTATGTACCTAGGACCTTGAGAGATCGCAAGAAGGATGATTTTATGGCCTTAGAGCAATGTGGTATGTCTGTGGTTGTTTATGAGGTTAAGTTTCATTTTTTATCCAAATATGCTACAAAGTTGGTTAATACTGAAGAGGAGAGGATCCGATTATTTGTTATAGGTTTGAATTCTGAATTGGAAGTTTTGTCTGTTCACATGAACTTCTGCAGAGAAGAGTTTCAATGAGGTAACAGATTATGTTAAGTGGAGGGGGTGAGGCGAGATGGTCAATCTAAGACATTGGCTTAGAGCGCCAAGAATTTTGAAATTTTCATGGCTCCTATGTTAGAGGATCTTGTCGACCAATGCTCGCGGCCAAGACAATTCAGTCCGTCATGCTCGCCTCTACATGTAATTGTTCGGGAACTCCATACAATAATTTTCAGGATAGACGGAGTTTTGTGCATGTGACGGGCAACAGACCATCCGTCGATCGCATTTGTTTTTAATTGTAGGGAACTTGGACATATGAGGAGAGATTAACCACACATGTGTATTCAAGTCTAGACAACAGCCTTCCCGATCAATGGTACCCGCGGGAAATGGTAATAATGGTAGAGGGCATCCACAACGTGGGCGAGGAGGCAACCAGCGAGGACGTGGAGGTAAAGAAATGGGTAACGGAGGTAGAGGTAATGTTCAACAAGGAAAGGAGGTAGCTCGTGTTGATGATAAAGCTTAGTGTTATGCTTTTCCGGGCAAAAATGAAGCGGAGGCATCTGATGCGGTGATCACATATACTATTCTTGTTTGTGACCGGATGGTTAATGTGTTATTTGATCCGGAAATACTTATTCTTATGTGTTAAAGAGATTTACCTCTGAATTTGAGACGTTGTGTGATGTCTTGTTGCCCTTATTCGTGTTTCTACCCCCGTTGGAGAGTCAATTATAGTCACCCACGTAATCAATCTTAACCATCCATACAATTTGCTAGGATGTTTTCTGCATATATTCATACAATTTACTTAGCTTAATGCCTAGTATATTGCACAGCTGAAGCTTGCTGAGGACGCAATCTTAGATAAAAAATTAAAGAATGTTCTATTTTGTTGTAGTTACTAGTCCTTTTAAGAATGTTTGTCATTTTTCATTTTTGAATGTTCGTCATTTTTTTAATCATGGCTTCCCTCCATACCACACCACACTCTCCCCCCCCCCCCCCTTCTTATTTGTCTTGAGTCAATTATTTATAAAAAAGAGTTGAAAATACGACAATATCTTTTGTTGATAAATTATAAGGAGAGAGAAAAATAGAAATAATAAAAGCAAAAGTACTACTCTCTCTGTTCCAATTTATTGACTCACTTTTCTTTTTAGTCAGTCTCGAAAATAATGACACAATTCTATATTAGGTAACAATTTAACTATAAAATATTTATTTTACTCATAATGAAATGATTTACACCCAACAAATTTCTATCATTCATTTTGGATCACAAATTTTAAAAGTCTTCATTTCTTTCTTAAAATTCGTGCGGAGTCAAACAACCTCTAATAAAATGGAACGGAGGGAGTAGTAAATAGAGAGAGAATCAAGAAAAAAACTCATTTTCAAGAAACAAAATGTGGCAGTTTACTGTCAAATAAATAAATAAATAAAATACTTTATAGCTAAAAAATTTAAAATGGGCTATTAAATGCCAATTAAATCTATAATTTGTCATAAAAATACCATATTTTTAAAAAATATTATATTGAATATGTTATTGTAATTATATAGGAATGACAACAGAACAACTACCTTGCAAATTAAGCTTTTTAATAAGCCACAAAAATACCGCATAACATTGTTTTGTGTTTTAAAGTCGCTCTGCTTTAAGTTTTCGTTCATTTTGTTACTTTGCTAATATAGATTATTCAGTTTCATTACTTTGCTAGCATTCATTACCATTGAAACTTAGTAATTTTCTGTTATTTGAAAATAAAATCTACATATAGCAAAAAGTAAAAACAAACTAAAGTAATAAAGGAGAAACTTATGCAAGTATATGTTTTTCTTTCAAAAAGAGAATCAGACATGTATTTATTTACCAATAAACCAATTAACCATCCACTTATTTTTATAAGTATTTACACAAAAAACTATACTTCGAAGTAAGTAGCTCCGCCCCTGAATAAAAGGTTTGATTGAAAGTAACACAGAACTCTTAAAAAGAGGCTTTGTATATATAATCTGCTAACATCTTCTCTATTGCTTCCAATTTTCACTTTCTTCAAGTGTATGCTCCAAAGCTCCCAAATAAGAAGAAATGTAAATGTTAGAGAACAATATATAACAACATAAATCAATATTGCATAATTTGTCAATAGTTGTTTCTATCTCCTTAATACAAATAGCCACCGCTCACCACTGCCCAACACAAAAGATTTCACACGTTATAAACTAAAAATATAGCCAGAAAGTAAATTACACAGAAGAGATAGGTGGGCAATCTAAAAGTCAGAAGAAAAGTGGAGGCTAATTCATATCATCATGCATATGGTGGTGAGTGTGGAAGAAAAGAAATAAAAGATATTTTGAAGATAGATTTAATATCAATTCTGTTCATCTTTATTTTTTTTTTGTAATCAACTTAGAATAGAAGATGTAGATCATAGGTAGCTTACAATTTTAATCTACATCTTCTATGCAAAGTTGTTTATATCAAAAAATAAAATATACTAAGCTATTCTATTTTATTGGAAAATCAGACTAGATCTATCTTCGAAACATCAACTATTTCTTTCCATCCATACTAACCATCATATGTATAATGGTATTAGATTCCACTACTTCTATTTAATCGTGGATCCCTTCCTCTTTTGTGTAATTTTCTTTTGCACTAGTTATTAATTTATAATAATTTATAATGCATGGGATCTTTTCAGTTAAGCAGTGGAGAGAGGTAGTTGCTGGGTTAAGAAAATAAGAACATGAAAAAATTCTATTTTTTTTCTATTCCATTTTTTGAAACACAAAATTGATGTGAATCAGAAATTTAAAACTTAAAGAAACTGAAAATTCGAAAGTGAATTGTCTTAAAAGAATTTTGATCTGCATACACTGCAATAATAATAATTTATAAAAATCAAAACTCGAACCTGCTTCAAGGAGACACGGAACGCCAGTAAAAGCAGCCACATTTTTTCTCGGATGCCTTAATCCTCATTAGTACCTCTCAATAGCTCACGAGGCAAATTACCCCAACAGATTGCTATATTGCTTGTCAATTTACAAATGGTTGCACTCTATTTATATAACTAATTTAGGGTTAATATATAAATAATAATTATTATGTAAGTCCTTACATATTCACAAAAAGTCTACATTCTAGAATATTCTATACAACTAGGATATTCTAAGGGATTTTCATGTAAATCCATGAAACTCTAAGATCTTCCAAAGAATTCTTCAATATATTTCTAGAGTATTCTACTAAGGACTATTCTTCTTTCCATGTAAGTCTTCCATATAGACAATATATAAATAATAATTGTTATATGAGTCCTTATATATTTACAAAAAGTTTACATTCTAGAATACTCTATACAACTAGAATATTTTAAGGTCTTTTCATGTAAATAATCCATGAAATTCTAGGATATTCCAAAGATTTCTCCATATATTTCTAGAATATTCCACTAAGGACTATTCTTATTTCCATGTAAGTCTTTCATATAGTAAGTCTTCGTTCTAGAATACTCTACAGAACTAGGTTTTTTCTTGTAAATCCATGAAATCCTTAGATCTTTCAAAGATTTCTTTATATATTTCTAGAATATTCCACAAAGGGTTATTCTTCTTTCCATGTAAGTCTTTCATATGGTCAATACATAAATAATAATTGTTCTATGAGCCTCTACATATTTACAACTAAGTCTTCATTCTAGAATACTCTACACAATTAGGTTTTTTCTTGTAAATCCATGAAATTCTAAAAATTTTCAAAAATTTCTCTATATATTTCTAGAATATTCCATTAAGACTTATAATGGACAAATTTATGCCTCATACCGTCTAACTGGTATGATGACTAGATAAATCATGACATTAGGATTGATAGGTTTTGTTGAAAAGTAAGAAAAATCTTCTTTTGTTTTTGGGCTTTATAGTGACAACAAGTGTTGGTATGTGTTGTGGCCTTTTCTCTCACATAAGACATAACCATTGGATCATCTCTGACATCTATTAGATATATAATACTCTAATATCTTAATTATCGTAAACCATCATAACCATATCACATTTGGTCATAACAACACAAAAAACACTTTCATAGAAGAAAAAAAAAAGAAAAAGAAAGTTCATTAGAATTTGGACATATCTCCTTTTCTAGTAATTGAATTGGCGTAAGTAAGTTCTGATAGTAACAATGTCATAACTTTGTGAGGTATTTTTATATTGTTAAAAAGAAAAAAATAATAACAGTTCACTTCGATACAAAAGAAGGAGAAATGAAAGAAAAAGAATGATACTACTATCAACAAAATTACAAAGATACATGAAGTCAACATAGGATAAATATGATTATTATGACACCAAAACGGAGTTTCATGATGACATTTAACTAGGGGATTTATCTATGGTTAGAGAGATTGTAAGATAGGAATTAGAGTGAGCTGATAAGAAGAGATAAGATATGAGCCAAAAATTAAAAAAAATTCTATATTTTCTTAAATGTAGATTTTTTTACTTAGTACCCTAATTGTTAACTTGTTTTTTGGACCTTGAATTCTAATTTTTTTAGTACAAAAAACTCATCCTGGGTTCAAGTGAAGTCATGCATTCTAAAAGTAAAACGCCATGCACCATTGGATTTGCGGTTGGATGGGGGGTTCGTCAAAAAGAAAGAATAATAATTAAAATATTTTCATAATCAGTTGTGAATATTCTAACTGAGCAGCACGTTTCAGGATCGAGGTGAAAGATGGAGATTACGAAAGATAAAATACCTTTTTATCAGAATTAATCTCATTCGATGCATGTCGATAAGGAAACTTCAAAAGGAGAAAAAGCAAATGAGAGATTTTCATATCATATGATGAAATATGATTTTGAAGTATCATCTTAAAGATATTTTTGATTAATAACCCTGAATAATCACACTTCTCAAAATATAGCAATTTAAGAAAATAAAGATATTTTATAATTTTCGGCTCATAACTAATCTATTCTTTTCAGTTCCTATCTTACAAGCACTCTTATCATAAACCTGTCCCCTTTTTCAAGCGTCATCGTGAAACTCTGTCTGGTGTCATAATAATCATATTTATCATATGTTGATTTCATCTATCTTTGTAATTTTTGTTCATATTATCATTTTTTTCCTTTCATTTCTCCTTCTATTATTGTATCGAAGTTAACTGTTATTAATATTTTTCCTTTTAAGAAATATGAAAGTACCTCACAAAATAATGACATTGTTACTAGCAGATTTTACTTACGCGATTTATTTGCTAAAAAAGAAGATATGTCCGCATTCTAATAATGAATTTTCTTTTTTTTTCTTCTATGAAAGTGATTTTTGTATTATTATGACCAAATGTGTTGTAGTAATGATGATTTACGGCAATGGTTATAATGATATTAATTGCTTGTGTAGTGAATCTCACCATAGATATGTTAAACTATATTTGACATATATTTTATCTATGAGAGTGTATGATATTATATATGCAATATTATACACACTAGATACAAGTTTATACTCTCTTCGTTTAAAAAAAGATAATCTAGTTTGACTTGGAACGGAGTTTAAGAAAAGAAAGAAGATTTTTTAATCTTGTAATTATAAATTAAAGTTATGTCAAATGTATTAAAATGTCCTTTAATCTTGTTGTCTTAAACATGTCACGTGGAAAGTTAAAGTTAAAGTCTTGCCAAAAAAGAAAATTAGTCATTCTTTTTTAAACAGACTAAAAATGAAATAGGAACATTCTTTTTTAAACGAACGGAGTATATCATTTGTGTACTACATAAATTTGTTTAATTCAAAAAAACTCTCAAGATATTATATGTTTTTCTTGATAGAGAATTTTATTTTAATAAAACAGAAAAAAATATTCATCTTCAACGACGAACATATATATATAAAAACACATAGTACTTTCTCTAAATCTTTCTGTAAATACAAGTTACTTTATGCAATAACCCTCAAAGCATTTCATTATTATTATATTTCTTCTCATCTCAGAGTGTATACATATCTATTTTTTATGTAATAACTTTGTTTCACAAATATTATTTTTAATTACCCGTTCTCATCTAATCTATATTAGTATCACTCTCATCTAATTTCCTCATTATATTAAAAAAAACATTTTTTTAATCTCTCAATTAAATAAAAAGTTACCGACCAACTCCAACAGTTATACCATCAATTCAAAAAATAAAAATACTCAATTCAAATAGAAAATAAAGGTTATTGAGATAAATGTACTAGTAATTCTAGTGATATGTAACAACCTAGTTTCGTCGTTATAGAAATGTCAACAAGGGAAAAATTGGGGTAGGAAACTTTTTTCGTAGTGTTGGTATTTTTCCAACCTTGTCAAGATTTGGAGAAAAATCAGAGTCATCGGTGTAGGGAAATACGGTAGATATCGGGTGGAGTAAATATGAATTTGATTGTATAATCGGTTAGGTAACTCGTTAAGAAACTCGTACGATTTCACGGAATTGAATTTGAATAAGTAGATTTCCGGGAATCGCTCTTTAGCGTTAAGGGTATTATCTAAGCGTAATGGTTTAGAGTGTGTTGTAAAAATGGAGGAATTGAATTTCTCTATGGCCGTTGTAGCGGGATTTGTGCTGCTAAAACGGAACGAGTGTCATTGTAGCAGACGCAATGAGGATTGGAGGTATCGCTCTAGCAGGACAGTCGCGATAAAATCGTAAATAAAACCTCTAAACGATCTTATTTGACATTTTTTTACTTTTAGAGCTAAAGAACGACCTTGGGCTATTCCAACTCGTTTTCCACCATTCATGAAGCTAAAGGTAAGCTTTTAACTCCCCGAATTTACTTTTCGATCCGTAGAATGTAATAGAATGAATATTGATGGGGAAGGGTTCCTTGATAGATTTTATGGTGTAAGTAACCCTATTTAGATAATTGGGATCATGGGTTTGATCTAGGGTTGATCATAGAATTGTTAGTAATCAGGGTAATTAGCGATTGTTTGTTGATTCCCTTGTTATTGTGATTGTTTGTAGATCAAGAACAAGCTGAATGAATCCGGAAAGGAAAGGATCAAGTTTCTTAGGGATTCAAGCTTGTTTCAATGTAGGTGATAATTGCGATTTCATGATTGTGTGATGTATGCATGTTCTTGCTTACTTATGAAAATTGTTTTTTAGCTTCTGTTTTTCTTTATTTTCTTTTGGGGGGACGGAGGGGGGGGGGGGAATTGGAACCTTTGATACTGCTGTTTTGTTTTTTTAAGGTAAAGTAGTTACTCCCGTCGATTTCTACCTATTTTTATTTGATTAAAATTTTTAACTCAATTCGATCTCTCAAACATCAATTTACGAGTGGCCTTATCATTCATTGGAAATTTCGTGTACCTACGTACACCTTTGTTATCATAGCAAGGAAGTGAACGCGATTCAAAATTTGAAGGTTGTCTCGCCTAGAAAATAAGTTTCTAGGATTGTGAAATTTGCTATCAAGTATCAATCTTAACCATCCACACTATTTGTTAGGTAGGATGTTTTTTGTATATATTCATACAATGTACTAAGCTTAATGCCTAGTATATTACTCAGTTGAAGCTTGTTGAGAATGTGATCTTAGATAAGTAATTAAGGAGGTTACAAATTAAGGTAGAATGTTAATAGATAGTTGACTGTTGTATAACTTAACCTTCCACACACCAATAGTGGTAGGTACCATTTATTGTTTCTTGTATCCCAATTGTTGTTGTAGTTACTAGTTCTTTTAAGAATGTTTGTCATTTTTTATTTTTGAATGTTCGTCATTTTTTTATTATTATTTTTCTTTTAAGTCAGTTTTCAAAAAAAAATAATATATTTCTATACTAGGTAATAATATAAGTATAAAATATCTATTTTATCCTTAATAAAATGATTTACAACCACAAAAATTTCTATCATTCATTTTGAACCACAAATGTAACGACCCGCTGGTAGTTTTGAAAACTAGGACTATTTTGACTACTTTTGAATACTTAAAGGGGTATTTTTAAACTATTTGATAACTACGAGTATCTAGTTGATGAGAATTTATTAAATAATTAACATAGTAATAGTTAATAGGGCATATGTATAAAAACTCCTTAAAATTTGACTCATATAATTAAAATATATTAGTAGGTTATTTTAGAATAAAGAAATAAAAGTTAAAAACAACTTGTATGGAGACGAGACGAACCAAACTGCTACGGCGGCACTGATTTCCAGGTAAACCGATCCAGATTCAATAATGTTTATATATAATGATATGGTGCACTTGAAGTAATATAATAAAATAAGTTGTTAGAGGTGATTAAGCCCTATGGTAGTTGCTGGAGTGCATATTATATTAAATATCAAAGTGGCATAGGGTAAATTGAGGTAATGATGCCAATGAATTCTTAATCATTGGACACATTATGCATTTATATGTATAATTTTATAAAAAGTTAGACAATTGACCATATGCACTTGAAGAAAAGAAAGAACGTGTTCACGACACTACTGTATTCTTTGGTTCTCTTAATTGATTCTTATTTGTACTTATTTTATCAAATTAAGATAATAGTTTTTGATATATTGAGATAGGCAATTAATTATTAGATGTATATTATATGATTTAACATTGAATTCTAGGGTATTTGGAGAGGTTAAAGTTAAATTCTTGGCTTGAAATTTAGTAAATATGATAAATTTGGCATACAAATTTTATCAAGGTTTGGAGCCAGATTAGAAATATGAGTGAGTTTTAGGGTCTATGATAGAAATATAATGATTTGATACAAACTCGCTTACTTACGAATATTGCATCATTGGTAGATCGTGAACGTTCCGAAATTTTGCGAAAAGGGAAGGAACTACCTTGAGGATTCGTGGCACGAGTTCGGCACTTGAGGTATGTTAAGACTTTTTAGACTTTTTGAAGGAAATTTTCCTAATAAAAGATTAAAAAAATTGAAATAGACAAAGGGGTAAGGGCGAAAGATGGGGGTCTCGTATCAATGGTGTGACGGGCATTGGTACGAGTACCGGTGTTATAAAAAGGAAAATTACTACTATAGAATGTGGATTGTAATTTGAGAATGCCAAAGCATATGGGCATTAGGTGATATATTATTGACTTGAAATCCTTGTGTGATTGTGTTTGCTTTATTACACCCGTATAGTTGTGATAATCGAGGTGGTTATGTAGTATGTCGATATTTGACTGATTCAGGTGCATCATCATCCCCTTTATTGAAATAATATTGTGTACATGCATTGACATGAGATTGAGTATAAGTTGGGCACGTGGAGATCGTCCGTGCTGGGGATGGTGAGATGTTAAGATTGTAAATTGGGCACGTGGAGACCGTCCGTGCGAAAATTGTTTGATATTATGATAGTGCGTTGAGATCGTCCGCACAGACACGTGGAGATCGTCCGTGTCGGTATATGGACCTCGCGAGTCCCCCATGGGTCATGAACTCTCGATGTATTTCCGAGGAGTATCATGTGTATACGGTTGAGTGAGTACAGGGTATTCTGAGATATATCATGACATGGTATCACATTGCATTACATTTCATCGCATCATTCATTCTTGATGATTATATGTTTCGTTTGGTGTTTGGAAAGTACCTTATGTTGATTTCCTTTATTGGTAAAACTAAAATAGTAGGTGTATATATATATACTTGTATAATTTAAGAACTTATTTTCTTATATAAACTCCCGTCACTACTTCTTCGTTGTCGGTCAATGAGACATACTGGGTACACGTGGTTTCGTACTCATACTACACTTGTTGCACTCTTTGTGGTGCAGATTCGATTCCGAGTAGGAGCACATCTCGAGGAGCAGTTTGAGTCCGAGTTTGGAGTGTCTTGGAGTTGTGGTGAGCTGCTTGGCTGTTCCGTGGCCCACATCTCCCTCTATCTTTTACGTATTCTGTTATTCAGTATTCAGACAGGATATCCCTTATGTTAGATTTGTCATTTTAGTTTCAGACTTGCATTGTATTCTAGAAGCTCTTGTACTTATGACACCAATTCTTGGGTAGTATTTTTTTCAGTTTTCCGCATTCGTACTTATAAGGAACTCAGTATTGAAGATTTATTTTTTTCACTCATTAGTTAGTTAAGTTTGTTAAAATATGTTGGTTGGCTTACCTATTGGTTGGGAATATAGGTGCCATCACGACTCGTGATTTTTGGGTCGTGACAAATTTGGTATTAGAGCCCTAGGTTCATCGGTCTCACGAGTACAAGAGCAATGTCTAGTAGAGTCTTGCGGATCGGTATGAAGACGTCCATACCTATCTTCGAGAGGCTATAGGACATATAGGAAATATTTTGTTCTTTCATTCACTATCGTGCACACTTGACCTTGTTGAAATTCTAATCTTGATATCTCATTCTCTCAGATGGCGAGAAATCGTACACCGGCAAGTGGTGGTCAGAATCCTATTCCTGCGCCTGCTTCTGGGAACACTATCCGAGGTAGAGGCAGGAGACGAGCTCAAGGTCGGGGTAGGGGCCGTATTGCAGCACCTGTGGAAGGTCAAGTACCAATAGTTACCCAGGGTCGTGATAGGACCGTACCTCCTGATGCAGAGGATATTCGTGGGGATGTGCAAGATCTTGTCGATGGGGATGAGCCGGCTCAGGCTCCACCCAGTACTATTGTCACCCAAGTGCTTCAAGATACCTTGGCTCGTATGTTAGGACTCCTAGAGGGGATGGCTCAGGCAGGAGCTTTGCCTGTCACTTCTGATGGCTCACAGACCCGTGTCGGAGGTCAGACTCCAGATCCGATAGTTGCTCCAGATTCTCAGACTCCCAGGACTCAGCCAGATGCTGCTGTAGCTCTTCGTTTTGATAGTATGGAGTTTCCAGATATTGCATCACATTTGGCGAACAAATTTTCTATGACCATTGATGAGCAAAAGATATTTGGGAGGTTCAGACTAATGAATCCTCCTACTTATACTGGTGAGTTAACTGAAGATGCATATGAATTTATAGTTAGTTGTCATGAGAGGTTGCATAATCTTGGATTAGTGGATTCGCATGGAGTTGACTACACCAGAGTTTCAGATGACTGGCTCCGCCAAGCAGTGGTGGAGGGATTATATTAGTAGTAGGCCAACTGGATCTCCTCCACTATCCTGGACTCAGTTTACTCAGGTATTTCTATCAAAATTTGTTCCACGTAGTGAGAGGGAGAGCAAGATGACCGAGTTTGAGGGTTTGCAGCAAAGGTAGTATGTCAGTTGCAGAGTATGAGGATAAATTTCATGCCTTGGCTAGACATGCTTTGATGATACTTCCTACAGAGGCTGAGAGAGTGAGGAGGTTTGTTAAGGGGCTGATTATCCCGATTCGTCTAGGAGTTTCTCAGGTTGCTGCTTCTGGTGTTCCATTCCAGAAAGTGGTGGATGCTGCTAAGGAGTTGGAGATGATTCGGCGTGAGGGATTTGAGCAGCGTGAGGGCAAGAGGACCCGTTATTCAGGTGATTTTGGTGGTGCTCCGCCTAGGAGTCGAGGTTATGTAGGGAGAGGTTATCACTCTCAGTCCAGCAAACCCATTCATGCTGCTATACCTGCGTCTGAGGCTGGTTACACTAGGCATAGTTCTTCGAGCTCAGTGCATACTTCACAGGGTTCATCTTCTAGGCCTATAGTTCGTGGAGGGCATTCTGGTCAGTCAGGGTCCCCTCATCAGCCTGCGTCTCGTAGGGGCTGTTTTGAGTGTGGTGATATGGGATACTTTGTGAGAGACTGCCCTAGGACCAGACGTGGTGGCTTACATCAGGGTTCTCAGGCTTCGACTTCCAGGGCTGCACAACCTCCAGCTAGGGGTGGTGCACAGAATGGTAGGGGTGGTTCTCATTCAGGTAGAGGTGGTTCTCCTTCTGGTCGAGGTGGTGGTCGTGGAGGTTCACAATCTGATGGAGGTCGTTCTCACTGTTATGCTTTTCCAGGTAGGCCAGAGGCTGAGGCTTCAGATGCTGTTATCACAGGTATTATTCCGGTTTGTCATCGACCAGCTACTGTATTATTTGATCCAGGCTCTACTTATTCTTATGTGTCCACATATTTTGCTCCTAGTCTGGATATATTGTGTGAGTCTCTTGATTTGCCGATACGTGTTTCTACTCCTGTTGGGGATTCTGTAGTTGTAGATCGGGTGTATCGACTATGTACTGTTACTTTGATAGAGTATGACACTCATGCAGATTTAAAGGTCTTAGATATGATAGATTTTAATGTGATTCTTGGTATGGATTGGTTATCTTCTTACCACGCAATTTTAAATTGCCATGCCAAGACAATTACTTTAGCTATGCCTGGAATTCCTATAGTAGAATGGAGAGGTTCTCTTAGTCACCCTTCTAAGGGTGTGATATCATTCCTTAAGGCTCGTCAGTTGGTACAGAGAGGATGTTTGACTTACTTGGCCCACATTTGAGATACTAGTATTGAGACTCCTATGCTTGAGTCTATTCCAATAGTGAGTGAATTTTCAGAAGTATTTCCGACCGATTTGCCAGGTCTTCCACCAGATCGTGATATTGATTTTTGTATTGATGTGGAGCCAGGCACTTGGCCTATTTCTATTCCTCCTTATCGTATGGCACTGGCTGAATTGAAAGAGTTGAAGGAGAAGTTACAGGATTTGTTGAGCAAAGGTTTTATTAGGCCGAGTGTATCTCCTTGGGGTGCACCAGTGTTATTTGTGAAGAAGAAAGATGGCTCTATGCGTATGTGTATTGACTATCGACAGTTGAACAAGGTAACCATCAAAAATAAGTACCCAATACCTCGTATTGATGACTTATTTGATCAGTTGCAGGGTGCTTCAGTTTTTTCCAAGATTGATTTGAGGTCTGGCTATCATCAGCTGAAGGTTAGGGCGGAGGATATCCCTAAGACAGCTCGAACACGTTATGGCCATTACGAGTTTTTGATGATGTCTTTTGGATTGACTAATGCCCCTACAGCTTTTATGGACTTGATGAATGGAGTTTTCAGACCGTATTTGGATTCCTTTGTTATTGTCTTCATAGATGATATATTGATATACTCACGCACTAAGGAGGAACATGAACATCATTTGAGGATCGTGCTTGGGATTTTAAAGGAGAAGAAACTTTATGCAAAGTTTTCAAAGTGTGAGTTTAACGCGGAAGCTATCAAAGCAAACCTCGAAAGACCACGAGTAAGAAGACAACGAGAAATATAACAAAAGACACAAAGTTTTAACGTGGTTCGGTCAATATACCTACGTCCACAAAGGAGATGAGCAATCCACTATAAATATGAGAGTACCAAATACAGAGAGAAACAACCTCAACCAATTCACTCGGAATACATGGGAGGTTCACACAAGTGATAACGTATCAAGCTTATGACCCACAAATTCTCCCTCTAACCAAAACTCTCAAAACCCTTAAGACTACATTGTGAATGTTGATTAAGTTAGAAGGAACATTCCTCTATTTATAGAGTCCTAAACCTTTTCCTACAAGAAAAGGATTAGTCAATTCAAAACATTTTCCTAAAAGGAAAACCTATTTATGGTAAGAAATTTAGGACAAATAAAACCCAACAGCTACATGGGAGACAGAGTCGGACATGAGGAGTAAATATCCTCATCTTTTTGAGCGTTCAGGTTAGCTCTTTTCTTTTTCCGTTCGAGGATGAACGTTTGTTTAAGTGGTAGGTGATGTAACGACTCGCTGGTCGTTTTGAAAACTAGGACTATTTTGACTCCTTTTGAATACTTAAAGGGATATTTTTAAACTATTCGATAACTACGAGTATCTAGTTGATGAGAATTTATTAAATAATTAACATAGTAATAGTTAATAGGGCATATGTATAAATACTCCTTAAAATTTGACTCATATAATTAAAATATATTAGTAGGTTATTTTAGAATAAAGAAATAAAAGTTAAAAACAACTTGTATGGAGACGAGACGAACCAAACTTCTACGGCGGCACTGATTTCCAGGTAAACCGATCCAGATTCAATAATGCTTATATATAATGATATGGTGCACTTGAAGTAATATAATAAAATAAGTTGTTAGAGGTGATTAAGCCCTATGGTAGTTGCTGGAGTGCATATTATATTAAATATCAAAGTGGCATAGGGTAAATTGAGGTAATGATGCCAATAAAAACTTAATCATTGGACACATTATGCATTTATATGTATAATTTCTTAAAAAGTTAGGCAATTGACCGTATGCACTTGAAGAAAAGAAAGAAAGTGTTCACGACACTACTGTATTCTTTGGTTCTCTTAATTGATTCTTATTTGTACTTATTTTATCAAATCAAGATAATAGTTTTTGATATATTGAGATAGGTAATTAATTATTAGATGTATATTATATGATTTAACATTGAATTCTAGGGTATTTGGAGAGGTTAAAGTTAAATTCTTGGCTTGAAATTTAGCAAATATGATAAATTTGGCATACAAATTTTATCAAGGTTTGGAGCTAGATTAGAAATATGAGTGAGTTTTAGAGTCTATGATAGACATATAATGATTTGATACAAACTCGCTTACTTACGAATATTGCATCATTGGTAGATCGTGAACGTTCCGAAATTTTGCGAAAAGGGAAGGAACTACCTTGAGAATTCGTGGCACGAGTTAGGCACTTGAGGTATGTTAAGACTTTTTAGACTATTTGAAGGAAATTTTCCTAATTAAAGATTAAAAAAAATTGAAATAGACAAAGGGGTAAGGGCGAAAGATGGGGGTCTCGTATCAATGGTGTGATGGGCATTGGTACGAGTACCGGTGTTATAAAAAGGAAAATTACTACTATAGAATGTGGATTGTAATTTGAGAATGCCAAAGCATATGGGCATTAGGTGATATATTATTGACTTGAAATCCTTGTGTGATTGTGTTTGCTTTATTACACCCGTATAGTTGTGATAATCGAGGTGGTTATGTAGTATGTCGATATTTGACTGATTCAGGTGCATCATCATCCCCTTTATTGAAATAATATTGTGTACATGCATTGACATGAGATNCGTGCTGGGGATGGTGAGATGTTAAGATTGTAATTTGGGCACGTGGAGACCGTCCGTGCGAAAATTGTTTGATATTATGATAGTGCGTTGAGATCGTCCGCACAGACACGTGGAGATCGTCAGTGTCGGTATATGGACCTCGCGAGTCCCCCATGGGTCAGGAACTCTCGATGTATTTCCGAGGAGTATCATGTGTATACGGTTGAGTGAGTACAGGGTATTCTGAGACATATCATTACATGGTATCACATTGCATTGCATTTCATCGCATCATTCATTCTTGATGATTATATGTTTCGTTTGGTGTTTGGAAAGTACCTTATGTTGATTTCCTTTATTGGTAAACTAAAATAGTAGGTGTATATATATATACTTGTATAATTTAAGAACTTATTTTCTTATATAAACTCCCGTCACTACTTCTTCGTTGTTGGTCAATGAGACATACTGGGTACACGTGGTTTCGTACTCATACTACACTTGTTGCACTCTTTGTGGTGCAGATTCGATTCCGAGTAGGAGCACATCTCGAGGAGCAGTTTGAGTCCGAGTTTGGAGTGTCTTGGAGTTGTGGTGAGCTGCTTGGCTGTTCCGTGGCCCACATCTCCCTCTATCTTTTACGTATTCTGTTATTCAGTATTCAGACAGGATATCCCTTATGTTAAATTTGTCATTTTAGTTTCAGACTTGCATCGTATTCTAGAAGCTCTTGTACTTATGACACCAATTCTTGGGTAGTATTTTTTTCAGTTTTCCGCATTCGTACTTATAAGAAACTCAGTATTGAAGATTTGACTTATTTTTTTTCACTCATTAGTTAGTTAAGTTTGTTAAAATATGTTGGTTGGCTTACCTATTGGTTGGGAATATAGGTGCTATCACGACTCGTGATTTTTGGGTCGTGACAACAAATTTTAAGTGTCTTCCTTTCTTTCTTAAATCTATATCGAGTCAAATAACCTCACATAAAATTCACGCCGAGTCAAACTACCTCATATAAAATGGGTCGAAGGGAATAAAAAATAGAAAGAGAAATAAGAAAAAAATCATTTTCAAGAAAAAGAATGTGACGGTTCAATGTCAACTAAATAAATAATTTATTGCTAAAAAATTAAAATGGGCTACTAAATACCAATTAAATCTAAAGTTTGTCATAATATGCCAATTTTTTAAATATTATACAGAATATGTTATTGTTATTGTTATTGTATAGGGATGAACATGGAACGATTGCAATGCTAATTGAGCTTTTAAATCACTCACAAAAATTTTAAGCCGGATAACACTTTCCATGTAAGTCTTCCATGTGGACAATATATAAATAATAATAATTGTTATATGAGTCCTTATATATTTACAAATAAGTCTCAATTCTAGAATATTCTACACAACTAGAATATTCTAAGGCATTTTCCTGTAAATAGAAGGAATTTCTAAGATCTTTCAAAAATAAATTCCATATATTTCTAGAATATTCCACTAAAAACTGTTTTTCTTTCATGTAACTCTTCCATGTGGACAATATATAAATAACAATTATTATATGAGTCCCTACATATTTACAAAATAAGTCTCAATTCTAGAATATTCTGCGCAACTAGAATATTCTAAGGCCTTTTCATGCAAATAGATAGAATTTTAAGATCTTTCAAAGATTTTCTCTATGTATTTCTAGAATATTCCACTAAGAATTGTTTTTCTTTCAATGTAAGTCTTCCATATGGACAATATATAAATAAGAATTGTTATATGAGTCCCTACATATTTACCAATAAGTCTCAAAGCTAGATTACTCTACACAACTAAAATACTTTTAAGGCCTTTTCATGTAAATAGATGGAATTCTAAGATCTTTCAAATTTATGTCACACAACGGCTCCATATATTTCTAGAATATTCCGATAAAGCTTATTATGGACAAATTTATGTCACACAACGGCTAACTGGTATGATGACATGACTAAATCATGACAATAGTTGATAGGTTTTGTTGAAAAGTAAGAAAAATCTTCTTTAGTTTTTGGACTTTATAGTGACAAAGTGTTGGTATGTGTTGTGGCCTTTTGTCTCACATAACCATTGGATCATCTCTGACATCTACTAGATATAATAATATTTTAATTACCGTAAACCATCATAACTATACCCCATTTGGTCATAACAATACAAAGAACACTATCATAAAAGGAAAAAAAAAGTTCATTAGAATTTGGATTATTTTATTTTCAAGTAATTAAATTGGCGCAAGTAAGTTTTGATAGTAACAATGTCATTATTTTGTGAGGTACTTTTGTATTGCTTAAAGGAAAACTTTAATAACAGTTTACTTCAATACAATAGAGGGAGAAATGGAAGAAAAAGAAAGGTACTATGAATAAAATTACAAAGATACATGAAGTTTCATGATTATTATGAAATCGGATAGAGTTTCATGAAGACACTTGAAATAGGGGATTGGTCTATGGTTAGAGTGTCTGTTCGATAGGGATTAGAGAGAATAGAATAAGAATAGAAAATTGAGTTGAAGTTGATTGTCTGAAATAAGAAAATAAGAATGAAATAGAAAAAATAATAATAAAATAGAAAATTGAGTTGAACTGAAAAAATAGAAAACTCAAGATTTAAAAAATAAAATAGAGTTCAAGGTTGAAGATACCCTTAATAGAATATTCTAAAATTGTATGAAGTAATCTTTGAAAGACATTAAAATTTCATAGTTTTAGATGAAAGTCCTTAGAATATTCTAGTTATGCAGAGTATTCTAGAATAGGGACTTATTAGTAAATACATAAGGACTCACATAACAATTATAATTTATACATTAGCCCTAATTAGTTGTATAAATAGAGAGACAGACATTGTAAATTAACCAACCAAGTATCAAGCAATCTCCACAAAAAGCCCTTATAAACTCTCTATCTATTCCTACTCCTGCCTTCCTCCCAAATCCTTTAACCACAGATGATGTTCATCCATGAAACTCATCAGAAATTTCCAGATCTGTATAGTTGCTGATCATGGATCATTCCATTTTCAGATCTTTACATGAATGGTGTAGATTGATTCAATTAAAGATTGATCTTCGCTTCTCCTCGAAGAAGGTTCGAATCTTGATTTTTATAAACTATTAGTGTTACAGTTTATGCATTTGCTTTCATCTTTATCTGCATATATTGAGGATGAACCATATAGTTGATGTTTATATCTACTAGTATTGTTTATGATTGAAAGTGGAATTAATATCTTGTGTTAGTTTGACTGGAGGCAATTTCCAATCTCTCTTGATTTGCTATTTTATGTCCCCTTATTTTTTTTCCTTGCTGTGAACTTCTAGATGAGTGAAGCAACGCTAAGATGGTTTAGGCATGTGTAGAGGAAGTGCGTAGACAATCGGTAAGAAAGTCCAATAGGTTGATAGCAAGGGTACATGAAGGGTAGAGGTAAACAAAAAAAGTATTAAGTAAGTGATTAGATCTGACATAATACAATTTTATTTTGTCAAGTACATAACTCTAGATAAGGAGTGAGGGTCGAGTATTTGGGTAGAAGGTTAGTAGGTTGAAGTGTTATCTTGCATTGCAAAGGTTTATGCCTGTTAGGGTATGTCGTAGTACTTGTTACCCTTGTGATTCTTGTCATATGTTGTTTATTGTGTTTTAATTATCGCATTGTTTTATTGTTCTTATAGTTTTTTTCTTGTAACTTCACACTACTTTCTTTTTAACTGTTATGTTTTCTTCATTGTTTTTTTCTTTTACTTTGATTTGATGTGTTACAGTCGAGAATTCTTCGAAAATAGTCTCTCTAGCTCCTTGAGGTAGTGGTAAGTTCTGCATACACTATATCCTCTCAGGCCCCACTTAGTGGAATTCCACTATGAATGTTGTTGTTGTATAGGATGTTGAATGAATGCAATTATGAAAGAAAATAAAGTTACAACAACAATATACATAGTGAAATTCCACAAGAAGGGTCTTGGAAGGGTAGAGTATATGCAGACCTTACCACTACCTCATGGAGGTAGAGATGTTTTCAAAAGAGCCTCGGCTCAAGTGCAACAAATTCTAGTACAAGAATTAATAAAACAATATAATAAAACATAATAATTAACCAGGGAAGTGGTGGAAAGCCTACAAGAATAATAAAATAATGCGATAATTAAAACTCTAGTAAAAACGTATGACGATAGATTTCAAAAGCAAGAAGTACAATAATACAGCTAATACAACGACAAACATAAACTCGTGAAAAGCAAGAGAACACTCCACTACCATCTACCCTAGTACCTATCCTCCAGACTCTCTTATCTAAGGTCATGTCCTCGACAACTTGAAGGTGTGTCATGTCATGTCTAATCACCTATCTCCAACACTTCTTTGACCTACGTCTCCCCTTACCTAGTATGACCAACCTTTTGCACCTCCTTAGTAAACGTTTGCACATCTCTTCACATTTCAAAACCATCTCAATCAGACTTCCCTAGTCAAAGAAAGTTACAAAGTGCAAAATAACACAATACCATACTCTCTTTTTTTGGAAGGGGTGGTTACTTCATATCAAAGCAAATAGTTATTTCGAACAACCATAAATTAGTTTGAAGTTTGAACCATATAGCGGACCTGTGTAGTTTGTAGATGTTTTATTCACAGCAGCAAGAGATGGGAGATAACTTAGTTTGAAGCATATAGCAAACCTCATAAATCCAAGTGTCTAAGTATTTATGATGATAGTTTTAAAAATTACCAAACATAGCTATACTTTGGATTTTATAGTAAATCCCTAACAACTATTGATTGATTAGGGCTGTTATATCAACTTATAATCTAAGCTTTATTTTACTTGTATTTGTTGCCCAAGCCACTTTGAGCTGATTGAACAAAACCAATTGCTACACAAGATTGATTTATGTTGTTATATATATATTGCTCTCTAACATTTACATTGCTTCTTATTTGGGAGCTACACTTGAAGAAAGTGAAAATTGAGAGCAATTGGGAAGATGTTAGCAGATTATATCTATGAAGTCTCCTTTCAAGAGTTCTCTTTTACTTTCGATCAAACCTCCTATCCAGGGGCGGAACTACAGTGTTATATGGGGAAAGAGTTTGGACGAATTCAATTACTTTTGTGTAACTTCTATATTTGTATTAGAAAATCGAATAACTATACAGAATATTTTACATAATTGGATGATTCATTGGTAAGTAAGAGGCTACCACATTAATCAATATTTTCTCCTTTTCAGCAATACTTGATTCTCTTTTTAAAAGAAAACACATGTGTGCCTTGAATGGGTTATACAGGCTGGTGCATTGGGTTTAAAATAGGAAATGAGTCGTTATGAAAATTTGGTTAGTTTGAGTCAATCTGGGAATTTTCGTCAATTAAGGGTTACAAATAATGAAATTAGTGACAATAAGGGTAAGAATGACTTCGTTTAACAATAAAGATAATATGTACAAGTAATTCTATAGATAATATATGTTTAGTTAAAGGTAGTAGAACTTTGCTTGATAATTTAAAATTTTTACAAATGACTGATATTTCATTAATTTGAAATTAAAGAACATTTTACATATTATATATAATAAGATACTATTTTTCTTGCTTCCAAAATTAAAAATTATAAATAAATAGACTTTATAATAAAAACAGAATTTTGGGAGTATTTGGTTCTTGGGTCCTAAAGTAGATCCCTTCATGTAGATCAATGTCGAGTAGATTTCAATATCGTGCTTATTTCTCGCCATTTGAGTAGATTAAAATTTGATGATTTAAATTTATAATAAAAACGTAAAAAATTTTAATCATATCAAAGCAAATAAATTTCAACCATCAATTTTTAGCTAGATACAGCAACTCATGTATTAATCAAAAGTGTAATCAATATATATATATATAGCTATTCTAGAAAGTCGTTCATATACTAAAACAATCTTCAAATTCTGAAAAAATCGAATCACTTACTTGCTATAATATCAAAGGTGTATGTAACATGACATTCCTCTCTCCAAACACGCTACACATAAAAATATCATCAAACTCTCAAGATATATCGAATAGTTTGTGCAGTTTTTTTCAATAACATTGTCAAGATGCTTTTTCAAGGAACATCACTTTCTTAAGAACTCGTGAAGTATTAAGTTTGGGATTGATTAATATACATTTGTTTGTATCATGATAAATTTCATACTAAATCGTAGGATATCCCAATTTACTTCATATATTAATAATACAATATAATATTTTTTTCATTTGAAAACGAATGGTTCTTTCCTTCTTATTTTTGGTAAGTGGCAATTCTCTTATTTCAAATTCAACATTTCATATGACAAGTAAGAATTAAAACTACAATATCAAAAGAATATCTTGATACATTTACTCAAAAGTCTCTTCTTTCACTTTATTAAATTTTATGTCAAGTTAAAATAAGACAAAAGCGACGAAAGTAAATACTTTACCTTTAAACGACAAAGCAACAGTATCATAGGTTTCAATATTTGTGAATGCCACAAAAAAAAAACAGAAGCTTAAGAAAAAAACATTTTTTTGTGACTGGATTTTCAAGTTATTATTATTCCATATTGGATTAGGAGAGTTTTTGTTTGTTGTTTAATTAGTAGTTTTAATATTCCTAATTTTAACCATTTCTCTCGCTTCTTGTCATTAGGTGTGGGTATGATATTGTAGGTATCGAATATTTGTATTAAAATTATAAAAGTTATATGACAATTTCATTATGATAATGGTATATTTCTTTTAAAATATAGCAATGTCAGAAAATATTGATATTTCTTAATATTTCAAGCTTGTGTGCTATATTACTCTTGTATCAGCTAATTCTAATATTGATTCTACCTTTTTTTCTAAATAAATTTTTTTTAAAAAAAAACAGAATTCGTTTTAAAAGGTTGGTCAAACAAGTTGTTAATCAAAAAAATATATTTTAGCTCTTCAAATGATGGAAAATTAAGACACAACAAATTCAGAATTTAAAGTTACATTAATTTTATTTTGTGTTTTCTTATCAATAAGTTGTTGCCTTAAAATTACAAAAACTTCAAACATCGATCAATATTACCTTATCCTCTATTTCAAGCTTTATCATAAAACTTCGATTATCATCATAAAAGTCATATCTAATTTATGTTGACTTCATATATTCTTGTAATTTCGTTGATAGTATCATTCTCTTTTTCTTCTCCTTTCTCCTTCTACCGTATCAAAGTGAATTGTTAATAATTTGTGTCTTCTAAAACCAAGAAAGTACCTCACAAAATAATGATGTTGTTACTATTAGATCTTACTGATACCGATTCATTTGCTTGGAAAGGAGACATATTCATATCCTAATGTTTTGTTTTTCTTTTTCCTTCTATAAAAGTGATTTTTATATTTTTCTGATCAAATGTGTTGTAGTTATGATGGTTTACGGTAATAGTTTAAAGGTTTGAAGGTGAAAATAATTGTTTGTATGGTACTGCTTTTTACAATATTATATATATATATATATATATATATGTCGAAATATTTTTGGCAAATATTTAATAAATGTCAGGTGTATAGCATTGTATATACAATATTATACACATGACATACAAGTACATACATCAATATACAAGTGTATATATCATTTACATATTAGATAAACCTGTCTAATTTAAGAAATCTCGAGATATTATATGTTTTCTTGATAGAGAAATTCTTTCTAGTAAAGTCAAGTCATACAAGACATCTTCATCTTAACCGATGAACATATATATAAAAAAAAATGAAACATACATAAATATACTATAAATAAAAAATATTTATCATTAATTGTAATAATAGTTTTTTTTACTTGGTCACTTTTAATACATTTATAATACAATTTTAATATATATTACTAAGAACAATTTATTATTCACGTATTGATGGATAATACATTTATAATACTATGTGTCAACTACTTACCAAACAAGCATAACGTATTTTTAAAAGCACTTATAATAAATGTATATTGCATACTTAGTTCACTTTTAATACATATTGCATATTTAAAATAGTATTGCTATAAGTGGTAATAAGTAAAAAATATCGCTAAAATCAGTAATTATTTATTAAAAGACACTCAGTCAAGTAATTTTTCCAAAAAAAGAAAAACAGAAAGTGCATCCTCAGAATATTGTGTAAACGCAAGATATTTTATGCATCAACCATTTAAGCATTTATCGATTACTACATTCTTTCTCATCTCTGAACGTTTAAATATCTATCAGTTTACTTTGCAAGTATATACAGCTCAAATCATATATAGCTTTGTCGTAGAATTCCAACCATCAATGTAATAGTTAGCTACATAGTGTAATTTCTGAATATAAAAAACAACTTGATTCCGCCACAATTCATAATTTTATTGACGACATCTTTTTAAAGTTACGAGTGTTTATCTTAAAAGATCTGAAATAAAAGTCTTTTTTATAAGTTGTCAAACAAATTGTTAATCAAAGAATTAATATTTTGAGACTTCAAATTATAAAGATTAAGATGACAACGGATCCAAAATTTAAAGCTTCATTAATTTATTTTATGTGATGTTATCACCCGAGTCATTATGTATACTCTTAAAATTACATACTTGATTTGGACTTTAAAGATACTTTTAGTTAATAACAATAATTGTTAATTCGTTTTTTGGACTTTGAACCCTAATTCTTTTAATACAGAAAAAAATTATCGTCATAAAACTCCAATTGTTGTCATAATAGCCACATTTATCTTAAGTTGATTTCATACATCATTTTAATTTTTTTTATAGTAACATCCTTTTGTTTCCTTTCTCTCTCTATTGTATCAAAGCAAATTGTTGTAATTTTTTTTTCCTTCAAAAGAGTTTGAAAGTACCTCATAAAATAATAGTATTGTGACTATCAAATTTTACTGATTCATTTGCTATAAAAAGAGATATATCCAAATTCTAATGAACTTTATTTTTCTTTCTTTTTTTCAATGAAAATGATTTGAGTATTGCTATAACCAAGTTTGTTATAGCTGTGATGGTTTACAGTAATGATTATAATGATTTGAAGGTGAAAATAATTATTTGTGTGGTGAATTTCACTATATGAACATCATAGTATATTTGAAAAAAAAATTAGTATACGTAGGTGTATAGGATTATATATACAATACTATACATATGACATTCAAGTACATTCAAATTGATATACAAGTGTATATATATATATATATACTAAATACTTGTGTAATTAAAAAAAACCTCGTCATATTATACATTTTTTTGGTAGAAAATTTTTCTATTAATAAAGTCAAGATCTTAAACGACAAGAATACGTTAAAAAAACCTAAAATATTACAAGTATATATATCATATATGTACTAAATAAAACTTATGTAATTAAATAAAAAAACTCGTGATATTATATATTTTTTTGGTAGAAAATTTTTCTATTAATAAAGTCAAGATCTTAAACGACAAGTATATATATAAAATAAAACTTAAAATACTTCTTGAGAATCACATAAATATCATAAGATACTTCATGTATCAATCCTAAAAAGTATTTCTAAAATTACTATATTTTTTCTTGTCTATTACGTCTAAATATTTATTAATTTATTACGTCTAAATATCTTTCAATTTACACTGTAAGTATATATAACTTGAATCTTCTAGAGTGATATAGACATTTCTAGTAGTATATGTGTCCCACCCAAAGAGGACTCTATGCCTATATGAGACAAAAGGCCACAGCACATAATACCAACAACACTTGCTGTCACTATGAAGCCCAAATACTAAAGAAAAATTTGCTCTTTTTTTTTTCATCAAAACCTACCAACCCTAACCCCTAAATTCTCTCTATCTACTCCTATACATGCCTTCCTGCCAAAGTTCTCTAATCCCAAATGATGTTCAGACATGAAACTCTAGGACCCATTTCAGCTGTATGTTTCTATGTACATTCAATGTATCTCATAACAGGTTTCTAGATCTGTATAGCTGCTGATCATGGATCAGTCCTTTTTCTCAAATCTTGAATTGATGGTGTAGATTGAGTTTTGTATGTAGAATTGCTGCTTGGGTGTGTTTAATTTCATCATTTGGAAGGACATTTTGGTGGGTTTCTCTTATCTTGTTTGTTGTTCGGTGTATGACTGCTAGGGTTTCTCTATTTTATTCAAGATTGTAGCTTTTTTTAATCAAAGATTTGATTTTTACTGTCAAAGATTGGATCTTTAGCTTTGCAGATGGCTGGTTATCAACAGAGAACTGACTTTATTTCTGGGGTTTATCAAGAAACGGGATCTGGGTACTAGGTGCTGGAGGATTTTGGGTTTGGTGCAAAATTCCCATAAAAAATTGGTTCTTGTAAAGGTGAATTAGGTTGCATTGGGTGTTGTATAGTTTATTATCTGTTGAGGTTTAGGTGGTAGCATGTCCTTTAAGAGTATGATTCAGGACATGAAGGATGAGTTTGGGAGCATTTCTCGGAAAGGATTTCGCTCCAGGTCACATAGGGTGGTTCAGGATTGTACCGTGACTGTCGATGCGTTGAGGCAAAGTTGTTGGGCCAACATGCCGCCTGAGCTATTGAGAGATGTGCTGATGAGGATTGAGGAGTCGGACTCTGATTGGCGTCCAAGGAAAAATGTTGTGGCGTGCGCTGGTGTTTGCAGGAGTTGGAGGGAAATTATGAAAGAGATTGTTAAAACACCTGAAGTTAGCGGAAAATTGACGTTCCCAATCTCCTTGAAGCAGGTTTGTCTCTTGTTTTTTACTAAACTATTAGTGTTGCAGTGTATGTATGCCTTTACATTCTTGTTGGGGATGAACTTTATAGTTGATGTTATATCTACTATTGCTGTTAGATAAGCATTTGTTTTTCTAATAAATGTCAACCCTCTAATTACCATTTTTAGTGATAGTTTTAAAATACTATGTATAGTGATAGTTTTAAAAAAATATCAAACATAGTTGTACTTCGGATTTTGTAGCAAATCTCTAGTACCCTTGCTCCTCCCTTCCATTCCCATGTTCTTCTTTGTTGATGCCCATTGATTTACCCCAGGGTCCTCTTTACTCTTTTTTTCTCATTTCCTTTTTTTTTTCAAGTGATTGTCAAAGTTGTAGCTAGAAATGTTGATGATTTGTATCTGGGATGTTTCTGGGCATGTTCATAGGAGGTACATTGACGCCCTAATGAGAAGGTGCTGGAGGCTGGTGGTAGGGGGCACGTAGAAGATTATAGGTAGGTTGAAAAAGTATTGGGTAGAGATGATTAGATAGGATATGGTGCATCTTCATATTACCGAGTACGTGACTCTATATAAGGAGGAGTAGAAGTCATGTGTAGGGTAGAAGGTTAGTCGGGGTTAAATGTTGTCTTTTCATGCGAAGGTTTAGACTTGCTATGGTCTGTTGTGGTACTTGTCGTACCCTTGTAGTTTTTGTCAATGTTGTTTACTTTGTTTCAATTATCACTCTTTTTTGGTTATTATTATATTTGTCTTATTGACTTTACATTGTTTTCTTTTTAACAATTATGTTCTTCATTGGTTTCTTCTTCTTTTACATGGATTTGATATATTTGAGTAGTCGGACATAGCCTCTCCACCTCCATGACGTAGTGGAAAGGTGTGTGTACTCTCTACTCTCCTCAGACCCCACTTAGTGGAATTTCATTGAGTATGTTGTTGTTGTAAAGCATACTGAATTAATGCAAGTACAAAAGTTACAACAACAACATACTTGCTGAAATACCACAAAAAGGGGTCTAGGAAGGGTAGAATATGTTTCCAAAAGACTCTCGGCTCAAGTGTAGCAAATTCAAGTACAAAGAAGAAGAAAACAATGTAAAAAACATAACAAGGAAAGCGGTGGAAAGCCTACAAGAACAAAATAATGTGATAATTGAAACACAGCTATAACCGATGACAATAGATATCAAAAGCAAAAACTAAAATAATATGACTAGTACAACAACAAATACCAACAAGCCTAAACCCGCGAAAAAACAAGACAACACTCCACTTCTAATCTTTTACCCTAGTATGCGTCTTCCGCATCATTCTATTTAACGTTATGTCCTCGGTAACCTGAAGTTATATCATGCTCAGTCTAATCACCTCTCCCCAATACTTTTTTGGCCTACCTCTCCTCGTACCTCCTATAATCAACCTCTTGCACCTCCTTAGTGGGGCGTAGCTCGATCATACTTTCCTCAGGCCTCATCAAAGAAAGTTACAAAGAGCAAAACTATACTCTTCTTTTTAGAAGGGGTGGGTACTCTAGTTGAAATGTCAAAGCAAATAGCTATTTCGAGCAACCATAACTTAGTTTGAACCAAATAGCAAACCTCATAAATTCTCAGTAGTTGGTACACCTGCAGATCTTTATTCACAGCAAGAGATGGGAGATAACTTAGTTTGAACCATATAGCAAACCTCTGTAGTCTGTATGCTTGTAGTTCTATTAAATCCTTATTTACAGCAAGAGATGGGAGATCTTTGACCTTTATTACATTCTCATTAAGTTTAATATTCATGTTCCCATTAGATTACTCTGTAGCACATTCAAGATATTATTATGGTATGCTTCACTCATGATAAATGTTTGCGACATGTTTTATGACCATAAACAACTATAGACCTGCAACCTACTGCATTTATGCACTTGAGTGAAGATTCTGCTGAAGTAGTGTTGCAGACATTCTCTACTTAAGGCAGGGTTGTTGTTTAATTTGTGCGAGAGTAACTCCAACTGGAACTTTAGCGGCATTTGGAAAGGTCCTGTGTTCTACAACATTTAACTTTGGTAAATAATAACTATTGACTGAATATGCATTCAATGCACTCGAAAGTGGGGAGGGTAGTAGGGAGATAGAGAACAAACAGACGGAACAATTATTGCAACAGTCATGAAGAGAGATGATTGTAGCTTATTAATACAATATGCTCAGTATATGCTTTATATATACCAAGGACTGAAAAATTCTGTCAACCTACAAAAAACCTTTTGGAATGATATTTTGCTAAGACTGCTAGCAACTGTCTGTTGGAATTACTACTGAACAGTTTTACTTTTTCAAGCTGTTATAGAGTTATCATCTAAGCTATATTTTACGTGTATTTGTTGCTCATACCACTTTGAGCTGATGGAACAAAACCAGTTGCTGCACACGATTTATTTATGTTGTTATATATTGTTCTCTAACATTTACATTCCCGTGTACCTATTTCCCTTTTCCCAGTTAAAGTATGCAAACTAGAACAATCTTTATCTGCTTGCAAATCACACTGAATGATCTCTTTCTCCTCTTCCTGCAGCCTGGTCCAAGAGACAAACTTGTTCAATGTTTCATCAGAAGGAACCGCAGCTCACAGACATATCACCTCTTCCTTAATTTAAATGAAGGTGAATAAGCATTTCTTTCATTTTCATTTTTTCTTTCTAGGTGTATTAAGCACCCTTCTTGTACTTTCCTTTTCAGTGCTTCATTTGGTACAATCAGATCATCGTAGGCTTCCTTTTCTATACCTGCACCTATATAGGATTTCATTGCTTATATGATTCATGCTAAATGATATTGCACTTACCTTCACTACTTGGCTTTTCATACAGTTGCTAACGATGACGGTAAGTTCCTTCTTGCTGCTCGGAAGTGTAAAAGGCCAACATACACAGATTACATCATTTCTTTAAATGCCGAAGTTGCTTCCAAGGGTAGCAGCACCTACATTGGGAAGCTGAGGTTTGTCGCCGTAGTACGTTATTTGTTACTTTATAGTCATCTTGCTGACTGCTTTCTCCTTGCTGAACTTTGTAACAGATCCAACTTCTTGGGGACCAAGTTCACTGTCTATGATGCACAACCATCCAATGCAGGAGCTAAAGTCAGTAAATGTCGCTCTACTAGGTTTGTTGGGATGAAACAAGTCTCTCCAAGAATACCCACTGGCAACTATCCTGTAGCTCACATCTCATATGAGTTGAATGTCCTGGGGGCTAGGTAAGAGATCGTTCCTTTTGTGTGCTTTTATCTACAGGAATATCCAATAAAGGAAATACTCCCTGCATGCCTAACTGGCTGGCATTGTTCATTCTTCAGTTGTCCATAAAATCCAATTAGCTCTTATTAAAAGAACGTAAAAGTTAGCGCCAGTTCATACCAAAAAGTAAATGTCAAGATTAATTTAATAAGTTTTTGGTGTCATAAGAATATTACACTTTTAGAGGTTGAAAACATAATGGCTACTTTTCTTACTGATTGAAGAAAGGGTGGTTGTTTACCTGTCTTTTACTTGCCAATTGAAATAAATTGTTTTTTTTGGGTGTCAGGGGGCCCAGGAGGATGCTGTGTATCATGGACGCGATTCCGGCTTCTTCTATTGAACCTGGGGGTTTAGCCCCTACGCAAACAGAATTTGTTCCAGTGAATGTAGATTCCTTCCCCTCCCTCCACTTTTTTAGATCAAAATCAACTCGCGTGGATAATTTCTCATCCGGGCCTTTACCAAGTCCAAAAGATGAAGTTCTAACTTTGAAGAACAAAGCTCCTAGGTGGCATGAACAACTCCAATGCTGGTGTCTTAACTTCAATGGCCGGGTGACGGTCGCTTCTGTAAAAAACTTTCAGCTAGTTGCTTCTCTTGGGGATGGAGCTGGACAGGAAAATGAGAATGTTATTCTCCAATTTGGGAAAGTGGGAGAGGATTTGTTCACCATGGACTATCAGTATCCTATCTCTGCATTTCAGGCATTTGCTATCTGCCTCAGTAGCTTTGACACCAAAATCGCCTGCGAATGATGAGATAACAGGTGCTTCTGCTGTAACCTTCTCCTCGAAAAAAACATCATTTGATGTATGTACAATCTCTCATTTCTGTAATGATCGGTAGACTGAATCGTGCAGGTTCTGCAAGAAGTACTGAGGTGTTTGGATTGGGAGATTGCACTAACCCTATTTACGTTGGTTACTGAACTAACGCTCAGTTAAATTGCAGTAGGTATGTTTGTTATTGAGGATTAATCACCCGTTCTTCATGCTCTTGGACCTTCCGTTTCTTGGTTTTTTGTAAATAGACAAGGATGTTTCTACAGTTTGGTTCATCCAACTTAAGTATTTCTATTAGCACAATGTTGAACTGTAATACATATTGCACCTATATCTCCTGTGTGAGATGTACTTAAATTTCTAAATTTTTATGTTCTCTCATATAGTACAAAACTATATCGTCTCATTTTGTTTTTATAACCATTGAATTTTTGAATGAGACGCGAACTCCGCGTAGAGATAAAAGACCAATGTCAGCCCAACAGGCTAGACGTATGGACATCTTCTCCTTTAGAGTGGGTTTGAGTAACGTGTAGTTTGGGAATCGACTGGTGATTTTTGTTATGGCATCGATATCTCCGACTTCAAGTTACTGTTTTAGTGGAATACCCTTGCTATTAGGGTTAGTAATGTGCAATTATTTATATGGCTATTGACAAGTGCAATAAATTAAAATGGGTCTATTGCTGAACAAAACCAATTAATAGGATATCGAAGTGGGTCTCTGTGGAGCACTAAGAGACCAAACTGCAAATCCACCATTGTGGTTCAACAATTTGCTGTCACTATTGTATCACCATCTAAAATTATATACATAGTCAAATGTAAAAAAAGAAAAATCATATTATTGCTATTAAGGATATGTATATAGATATGATGAAGTTAAAGATTTGGGTTCAATTAGTAAGAGGTAATTTAGAATACTTTTTCATCGTGATGCGATTGTCTTGGTGATGGTTGAATTACATGCAGCATAGTATTGATTAACGTAGGTGGAGATGATGATCGATTAATGTTTGAAGACACGCCCAAGAGTTTTAAGGGGTCGTTATTAGAGAAAATGATGCTTGCATTAGTTTGATATATTAGTAATACTCTGTTTGGTATACATTTCTAACATATGCATAACTAAAGCTTATATTAGTAATACATTCTATTGTTGAAGAATGTATTACTAAAACCATTTATTTCTATGCATTAATGATGTAATAGGTTTTAATGCATGCATTAACATTATTAAAGACATGATTGCCCTTAAAAACTTTTTTTACATTCTTTCCACTATATTTGTGGCGTGTATTTTTATAAATAAATATTTTTTCTAAAAAATTATGTAATGAATAATATTTTTAGTACATCAAATCAAACATTGCATAAAAAAGTTTATCATAATTTATGCAAGCATAACTAATACAATTATTTCTAATGCAAACATCACTAATACACTATATTTTACATTATTCTTATATACTCTATCAAAGAATCCAGGATATCTAGTTAAGCAATAGTAAACCAGAAGATCTAGAGTGTAAATTCAGTTATACAACGCGTGAGTCAAATATGAAAATGAAAATTAATGCACAGGTCAATTTCGAAAGTATCTCTGATAAATAATCTTTAAGAGATAAGAAAATTGATGACTATGTTGCACACAGTATTACTTCCTCAGTCCACAACTGTTTGAACAAGTATACTAAAAATAGATATTCAAGATAAATTGTCAATTTAAATAATCAAGAAATAGTTAGTTATATTTTTTTAATACTATCCTTAATAATTATTCTATTTTGTTCAACTAAAAAGTTATTTAAACTTTTGATATTCTTGATATATTAGAGTTATATTAGTCATATTACACTTTATATTAATTTTTTCTTAAAGAAAGTGCGTGACTTTATCCTGACAAACAATTGTGCACGGAAAAAGTAGCGTAGGATGAGTGAAATGGAGGTGAGCCTTCAGGTATTGTATTATAGGAACATGTCGAATTCTATAAAGTAATGGTTAGATCAAAATTATTATATGAATCAAGTAATAATATTGTGCCGTTACAAAACACCCACTCACATTTAGAAGATAAAAAATGAGTTAAAAAACCATTATACCATAGTGATATTAATTATTCTAGACTAATTAATTCTAAAACTTGTTCCCAACAAAACCAACCCCTTAATCTTTAGTTTTAAAAATAAATCTACTCAACTTTTCTTTTGTTTCTCTAGAAGTCATTATCACCGGAAAATTTGTGGTTTGGTGGGGGATATATTAGAAATTTTAATATACATGTGTCCTATTCAATATCATATTATGCGTAATTAAAACATAGTTAAACACAATAAACATACACACTTAAATATATCAAACCAAACACATGAAATTTTCAACATAATTAATATCAATATTAATACATCATATTCAATAGTTGATATTATTCTTGTAATAACAATATAACACAACATCACAAATTTCACATTTCAACAACACAAAGTAATACAGCCATAAACAACATATTCAATCTAATATCACAGCTGAAATTAACGAATATATAGAGTGCGTAGATTTTATCATAAAACTGATAAAGACTATTTCCGATAAATCTTTAAATAGCAATTCACTCCATACACATCTAAGAATAAAAAACAATTTGGCCTCAGATTAGCATATTGGCACATTTATCATAGCAACAACAACTGCGCAAAAAAGGATGTTGTTGCCGCTCGTGCAAATATTTTTGTCATCACCGGCCATATTTCTCCAAAAATGAAAAATTAAGCAAGCAAATAACAATAATTAACGAATATAAAACTCGATTAGCAAAATGATAGATTATGATTAGACTGTTAAATAACTCATGAATTTATAATTCAATGAACTGTGAGTGCAGCCAAAAAGCGGCGAAAGCTTCAATTTTCGAATTAGGGTTAGGGGTTTCAGTAATAAGAGGAAGAAGAAGAAGATATAGGTGCTCAAAATTGAAACCCTATTAGGCCCAAATGCTTGTTTGGCCCATTTTTTAAAGTGGTTTTTACCTAGAAACGTTTAAAAAAAAAAAAAAACTACATAATTACACAAATATTCCTATGTATGAAATAATGATAGGATGAATTAGCAAACTAGTCAAAAATCTTAACATAATTATTAAAAAATAACCATATTTTATAAATGTCAATATTTTCGAAAATATTGTACATCCTAATTTAGACCCTATTTTATCTCACATTAATCATACATTTTCCAACTCATTCTCTCTCATGTTTTTTTTTCAAAAAAATATTTTCTCTCTCGTTGATTTCACTATTCGATTTTCTTCATCTTTCAACTCTCACTTCTCTTTATCGTTCTTTTTCTTCAGAAATTGGGAAATATCTATAAAGATATTTATAACAATCCTTTTGATTAAGGTATGTATCTTCATCCAATTTTTAGGTTTGTTTACTTTATTTTTTTTAAAAAAATATTTGTAGTTGAGTAATGCATCGACCAACTTTTGTTTAGGATTTGAAAACCATAAAATCACTCTATAATGGTCGAATCTAAGAGGATTACAAGAGGTATGCAACTTAATCAACAATTCTCTAACGATTTTTCATCTTTTAATATGCATATTACTCAAGAAATAACGTACATTGTAGAATTCACTGCAAAAATAACGGAAGAGAGATGATCAAAGAGTTAGTGTTTGCATCTTTTTGTATCACTATTAATAAAAGAAAAAAAATGGGTGTAGAAGATTTCGTAAACTTGTTGAAGAACAAATAAGGAAGAACAATTCTATTAATTTGTTTTGTATTTATAGTTCTTTTTCAGAATTTCGTATTCCTTCTCAATTTGTATTCAAATCACTGTGTATACTATCAATATTTGTATTTATTAAAAATCTCATGTTGCATAGTTTATAAATCTTGTATTAGTCCCTAATTTGTATTCATCCAAAGATATGTCAGGTAGTTATGTATTTTATTTATAGGAAGAATAGCTTTCTATTAGTTTATTTTGTTTTTATAGTTTTTTCTTCATATTTTTGTATCTTTTTTCAATTCGTATCAAACTACTATGTTACATTATTAATATTTGTATTCATTCAAAATCTTATGTTGTATAGTTTATGAATCTTATTTGTTCCTAATTATATTCATCTCAAAGGTAAGCCAACTAGTTATGTATTTTATTTAAGAATAATTGCAATAAATATTCTAGTATTCATTTTCAATTTTATATTTCATTCTCACTTATCATATTATTTTTATATTTTATACACCATTATACAAAATACAATATAATAACTAGGTAGAATACAATTACAAATAATATACATATTAGAATGAATACGACTTAGGAAAGGAAACAAAATTTTGAAGAGAAAAATAAATACTGAAAAATATATACGAATACAAATATATTTCATGAATATCTACATATTTATTTGACATACATGTTGGAATGAATACAAACTAATAAAGAGATACAAGTTTCATTATACAAAATTCAATACGAAAATTAGAATAAATACAAATACAAATGGTATACATATTGGAATGAATAGGATACAAAATTTTAAAAAATAAAATAAATTAATGTGAGAAAATTTTGTCAAATAACAGATAAAAACTATATGTGTATAAATTTCTAAATTAAAAAAATAAATTTAATTGATAAAACTATAACGTATCATCATAAAGTTTCATAACAACAACTAGTGAAATTGAATATTGAATTTTTTGATTTCGCAATTTTCAGAACAGTTATTAGTGAAAATTGGATATTGAAAATTTATTAAATGTGGTACTACTTTAATTCCGTAATTTTCATATCAATAATTAGTAAAAATTGAATTTATATCGTGATAAATAAAAGTGTTTAGAAACAAAAAAGATTAAAAAAATTGGATATTGAATTTTTTTTAGAACAATGATGAAGGACGTGCTTTTTAGTACATGGTGAAAGAAGAAGAAAGAGATAGAAGTTGGTGTATTTTGATAAATTATAACATATGATACTTTTCAGCATTTGTTCCTTTTTTAGAAAAAATCTCTCACCTAAATTCCTCTAATCTGTAATATAAAAATTGTATTTTTTTAAATAAAAACAAATAATAAAAACATAAATAATATATATAACAAATTAAAATTTTGATATTTTTACTATATATTAAAAATTGCTAATGAGTCCTCTTAAATGATAAAATATTGACATTTTGAAAGTCAGATGTACCAATCTTTCATACTTCAAATTAGATACATGTATCAAAAGTAGCATATACATTCTGAAAATACAGATACATAAGGAGATAGGTAAGCGAGAGAGTCAACGTATTACATAAAGGGCAACTTCCACATATGGCAAAAATAAATTCAAATTTGTATGCTATAGCAAAGTTTGCATAATTGCGCTACATAGCAAACATATATGTATAATTCGTTATACATATACAACTGAAATCTATGTCTATTTCGTTATACATATATACAAAAGAAGCAATTGTATAATTCATTGGCTCCTCTACAGATTTGTATAATTTCGCTGAGAGGCCATTTGTATAAATTGTTGTTAGCCTCTCATTGTAAAAATCGTTGTTAGCCTCTCAATCCAATTGTATGTGTTTGTATATCTGTATAAAATTTGAATTTGTATTCAATTGAATCGAATTTATAAAACGAGAAAGAGAGAAATTATATACAATTTGAATTTGCATAAAACGAGAAAGAGAGAAAGACAAAAGAGACTTGGGCAGAGAATATTTGGGTTGTACAATTATAAGTGTATAGGACGGATATATATGCAATTGTATGTGTATATATGCAATTTTCTCTCGCTTCATACGAACAGAAACACAATTAATACATTTCTATTGTATGAAGAGAGAGAGACGAGCGACAGGGAGCGAGCGAGAGAGGGAAAGTGGCGAGCAAGAATATGAGGGAGAGAGGCAACCTGCAAACAGTTTGTTATAAAACACGAATAAATCAATTGATAGATACTGTATTTATTTTTCATTATTAGTTTGTCATTCTATACAATTATCACTTAGATAAATGTATCTAAAATAAGAGAGATATTTCCAAAAGATTTTTAAATACATATACATAAAGAGAGATGCGAGTGAGAAAGTTAGTATATTTCAGATACATGTGAGTCACAGTTGATACGATGTATCTAAAATAAATTATATCTAATTTGACTCGCATGTATGTAGTGAACTAAATTTGATACAGAAGAAAGTTTTGAAAATTAAAATAAAGGGAAAATGCACAAGTACCCCCTCAACCTATGCACGAAATTCCAGATACATACTTATATTATATTAAGGTCCTATTACCCCCGAACTTATTTTATAAGTAATTTTCTACCTCTTTTTAGCTTACATGACACTAGCTTGAAAAAAAAAGACAACAAGCATTGGATCCACAAGATAGTGTCACGTAAATCGAAAAGTGGTAGAAAATTATTAATAAAATAAGTTCAGGGGGTAATAGAATCTTAATATAGTATAAGTGTATCTCTAAAATTTCGGACATGGGTTGAGGAAGTACTTTTGCATTATCCCTAAAATAAAGGCAGTAATTAGGCCCAAACTAGTAAGATTAGTGTTGTTTGCTTAAATTGTTTTAGAAAAATAATAATAAAAAGTAAATATAGGGGCTCAATTACAGGGTTTGGTGAGAAAATCTGTTTTTTTAAAAGAAAATAACAATAGCCTCTTTTTTCGAAATGTACAATCTAGTAGAAATAAGTATATAGTTGGCATATACAAAATATACAATTATATTATTGTATGTTTTTTGTATGTATTTGTCTTGTACTGGTACATTGAACAGACATCTAACATTAAAAATATACACAATTAATTAGTATTATTGTTCCTCTTTGATTTTCAATTTCAAATTCCAACAATAGTCAACTATAATCATCACCAAATTACTTAAAAAAATTGACATATAAATTCAATAGATATTCTCAATCTTTGCAACGAAACCAATAAGTATTTGTTAAATCCACTTTTCTAGTGACATTAAAGATCAATTTCATTAAAGCTCGGAATGATTTCATATCTTATTTTATTTGTTATTGATTAATTATTTGTTTGTTATCTTTCAAGCAAAATATTTATAATTCTATTATCTGATAAATGCATATATTCTTAAATTCCGCATACGAATTCAACTCATGTATCATTTTAAGAGCAAACAATATTCAACATAGTTATCATAAGACTACTCATACATCATACCAAATTGTTGCAATTCTTTATATAATCATGGAATGCACAAACCTATATTATAAGGTCAAATATATCATTTATTTATCTCGTTAAATAAAATATGCATATTTTTATCAAATATAAAATAGGGAAAAGGGTCTGATATACCGCTCAACTTTGTTATTTGGAGCTAATATACCCCTCGTTATAAAAGTGGCTCATATATGTCCTTACCGTTATGCAAACGGCTCACATATACCTCTGCCGTGACAAAATGACTCACATATACCCTTCATTTAACGGAAGTTAAAAAATGAGTTTTAAATTTATATTTGTTACTTCTAATTTTTTTTTTAAAATTATTTAGGGGTATATATGATTCTTCTATCAAAGTTCAAGGTATATTTTATTTTTTTTCATATATAAATTATTTTTTGACTTCTTTAATTATAATTATTTTAGTTTCTTATTCTTATTTTTTTTTCTTTCATTCCTTAGTTTAAAGAAAAAAAATTTAAACTATTTTTTTTTTGTGTATTGTAATTTAATTTCGTATTCGAAGAAAAATTTTGGTCATCTACAATAAGTTTTACAAGAATAGGAGTGAAACATAAATAAATTTGATTATCAAAATAATAATTATAAATTAGTCATTGAAACAAAAAAAATAAAAAAAATAAGTTTGACGAGGATTAAATTTTCTCATATGGATTATATTTTTTAGAAAAAATAATAAAAGTTTAGATAAAAATTCATTTCCGTTAGAGAAAAAGGATATATGTGAGTCATTTGTTTACAAGTAGGGGTATATATGAGCCACTTTCATAACAAGGGGTATAAGCTCTAAATGACAAAATTGAGGGGTATATCAAACCTTTTTCCCTATAAAATATAATAGGAGTCTCACTTATACAACCAAGCAATTTTCTTGAAAGAAATTGGATTCTTTTTTTTAAAAAAAAGTATGGGTCTCCAAGAGGATCAATATGGACCCAATGATATATTGAAATATGTGATGCTAAATATTTTAGCAAAAAGATCTTTGAAAACTTTTTCTAAAAATGTAGGTTAACTTGTTTTTTAAAACTTTCAAAACAATTTTTGTGGTTAAATAATTTCTAATGCTAAGGATACACTTTTTGGAAATAGTCACAAAATTTCTCAATCATTGTTCTCCAAATAAATTATATTGACATAGGTTAAAATTAACCTAATACAAAATTATCTTATGCACGACCTAGGGGTGTACAAGATCGAATCGAAAATCAAATCAAATCGTAAATCGAGTCAAATTAAAAAAAAACATTCGACTAGTGATTTGGTTTGAGTTGGAAAAAAAACCCGACTATATTTGGGTTGGCTTGGTTTCAACTAAAAAAAATTAACCCTGGACCAAACCAACCCAATAATTTTTAAATATCTCTTATACTTTTCATAGTATTTATCTTTTAATATATTTATTTCATGTTTGGAAGATCGAATTCTTAATGATTTAATAAAGATTATATTCCACACATGTTGGTTAAAGTTTAAATAATAATCAAATCAATACTAATGCAAAAAGAAAATCAATTCAACACTAACAATGACAATAATATTGAATATTTGTTTTTTAGTTTTATATAAATTTAGACAATTAAAATACATGATTTAATTTTATATCGATTTAGACAATTAAAATACATGATTCAATTTTACTTTCTTTTAATATTTAGTCATGTAGTTAATACTTACTAAATTTATTTTAGCATGATTTAGTACTTTAAATTACGATCAATTTCATTATGACTTGTTGATTTGCAATATTTGTTTTACGCGATTTTATTATTATTTTTTTGTTGGATATTTTAGTGTCATTAATTATATCATATTTTTTGTTATTTTCTTGAGAAATAACTTAGATAGTTGCATTTTGGTAGGACTAAAGAAATATTTGAAGTACAAATAAATTATATGTTTGTATGAATATTTTATCGAAAAAACCCGAAAATCCAAAACAAATAGAAAAACCCGAAGAAACCCAAAGTTGCAAAGCACGGATCTTATTTGTTCGATTTGGTTTATAAATTTAAAAATCCGACACAAATAGATTGATTGATATTTGAAAAATTCAAACCAATCCGATCATGTACACCCCTAGCACCACCTATGAAATTTGATCGGACTGAACTGATCGTCGATAACTCATATATAACCTCACTAGGCAAAACATAACACAATATCTTAGATCATAAAAATATAATATTCATATAAGTCTCCCTTTTTCAAAAAAATAACTAAAAGTCGATCCATATTAACTTTAATAAAAATTTGGTCAATTCACAATAACTATATAATAAATTAACGTGTTAGAATATAAGTCGATTTTTTTTTAGAATTTGTCTTAGTAAGTTACATGTTTGAATATTGCTATATATCTCCTTCACGAATCCCCTTCCGATGATTTTTTTATCTTTCTTGTTCAATCATTATTATGTGTTTATCATGTCTAAAAATGATATATCGTGTTACACCAAACTTGTCAAAGTATGCTCAATAATATGAATACAATTGCAATTAAAAAAAAATAATTGAAATTGGTATAGAAAAATAATATATGCAATGTAGCCATCAATAACATATTTTCATGCTATAGATTGGCTCATGAATGCCTTGATATCATTGGTTAATTTGGTGTAACATTGCCTCACGTCACTAAAGAGAATTAAATTCTCAACTTCAAACAAAAAATGGTCATATTTATTCCTCTACGTTCAAAATTATATTTACTCCTCCGCCTAATGGCTTAGCTAGAAATTTTAGTGATTTGAATATGGACGTCATGCTAATTTTAAATATATTTTTGTCATTATGTTATATAGTTCGTCATTAATTGTAAGGATATTCAAAATAGTAAAATTAACCTATATATATAGTGTTATTTTTTATCGGCTCATCGTAGCCTGCTCTGATACTCCTTGTTGTATTGTTATATTCTTAACCAAATATTTATCTTTATACCGTTAATCTCATGTTTTTACCTTTATTATTTTATGTATAGCTTATATGAGTATATTATATTTTTATCTAAATTAAAAATTTCTTTTCCATATATTAATTTTTTATTCACCTTAATAAGGGTTTAATTTATTGTGTTAGTTGGGTTAGGTAGTGATATTGAATCAAGTAGAAGAATAATATTGGTGGAAAATTTTAATTGGAATAAAAATATATCCATGTAAAAAAGTGACGTAAGATACTAAAGAAATATATATCTAAATTTGAATAGTAGAAACGAATGTATCAAAATATTGTGATTAGAATACATAAAAAAAAAATCTTGAAAGTATATGAACAAATAATTTTTTTTTTCTAATTTTAAATATATTTAAAGAAAAATATGTGAAATAAAGTTGGAGTAAGAATACTAGTCAATCGTAAAAATGGAAAGACGTATAGACTAGCAAATTTGCTAAAAAAAAGAAAAATGTGACTGAAGTGACATAGAGACATAGTGTCATTTTTTACTATCACAAAAAAAAAACTATTAGGGTTCATATGGATTATGAATTAAGTAGAATATTTCGCGATAAAATCTGTGATTGTTTAGAATTCAAATTATTTTAAACTGAATAAAATATAGATTTGATTTTAAATTTTTATCTCAATTAATTTCATGCGGTATCTTTTATTTTTCACCAATAACAGGTATCAGGTAGTTCTATTCATCAAAAACTTAAAACCAAATCACCTAGTGTCTTTTGTCTTCGTTTAATTTTGAATATAAGATCTCATGATTCTCAACCACTTCATTAACCACTAGACACACACTGAGTGCAATTCTAAATATCTATTTTATTTTAATATCATTATATCAATTTTAAATCCTGAAATAACGTAATCTACAAACCGACGCTCCCCTAAAGGACTAAGGGGTTGTTTGGTTGCTTAGGCAAATATTAGAAAAACAAAAAATTGATTATACAAGAATTAGTCATGCTAAGTTTAGTTATTACACTTTGTACCCTACATAAATTACTTATAATTTAAACATATTTAATTTACATGTGGGATTGTAAGATAATATCCAAAGACCAAAAGTACTAGTATTATATTTAACTATGTTATTTTTAATACATGAATAATTTCTCATAAACTAGCAACCAAACAACCCCTAACTAAATTATTGGAGTTTGGTTGGAAGGGAAGTTAATTATCCAAAAATTAACGATTGATGTTGGTAATTTACCTATGGATTAAGATGGTGACTAATGGACAAAAGTAGTAGCTAATCAAAACACAAATGACGGCTATAATGACTTTTACGTATGATTAGGTGAAAGGACCTGACAAAATCTCTTATATGATTTGATTTCATTGAATTTTAAAAAAAAAAATAATTTAATTGAATTTTGTAAATGAAAAAATATTTATTTATCATAAGTAATCCATTATTTCAACTTCAAATATGATAAGGAGTTTCACTTAATTAATTTACGATAATTTATCATATGGAAAATAATGATCAGTCATATATAATTTCATAAATGTCACAATAATAATAATAAAAAAAATGTTATAATGATTTAATTTTATATTATCATTTGATTGATTGAAAATTAATTATGTAATGGATTTTTTATAATTTCACATCAAACTTTATATAGCTTATGGTGGGAACACCAATCTTTTGTTGGAATTTTTGGGAGATTTGTCTTAAAAATGTTAATTATTCGGTTATTAGTAATCCACAATCTATAATGGATGGACAAAAGGAGCCGTATACCAACAAGGTTTAAAATGCGGGATATCGAAGATGAAATTGTTTTTTTTTTAATATTAAGAGATTTTGATTTTAAATTTTCAATATAGAAAATAAATTAACCTGGCTTTAATGCAGTATTACACATCAGATAAAAATAGTATTACTTTCTGTATTTTAATTTACGTGACACTATTCATTTTTCGAGAGTCAAATAGTTTAAGTTTGACAGAAAATTTACGCATGAAATCTTCAAATTTTTTAAACGAAATTCATACATTTATAAAATACGTAAAAGTTTTATCATTCACAATATTGACAATTCAAAATATTTAAAAAATATATTAAAAATTTACAGTAAATCCGAAAAATACTATATAAATTGAGACGAAGGAAGTATTGAAAACACTTATGAATTTGACGTAAATTATTAGTTTCATCTTCAAACTATTGACAGTCTTAAAAACACTCATCCACTTAACTAACTAAACATAGATACACCACTGATCTGCCACAACCCACATGATATAGAAAATTGTTCCTTAACTCTTGTTAGAAGTATGAGACTCTTAATAGAAAATCGAGAGAAATATTGAGAACATCTCTAAATATATCAAGAATCTAGGAGGGTCTTCACTCTTATCACATCGAGGTTGCATTTAAGTTCGGTTAATCAAGTTATTTTTACGATTGCCACTGGTTTGAAGATAAAATCAACACTTTTCCCTAAAATTTGAGAGTATTTTTAATAATTCTTTAGAAATAAAATAAAATCGTAGCAAACTTTTCGACTTCTATCAAATACAAACTTACATTATAAAATTCGATATAAATTTAAATTTAATCGAATTTAGAGGAACATGATGAGAGGTGTAGAGTACACGTAGGGAGGACCAATCCCATGATAACTCCTTATCATTCATAAGAGTGTGATATATAATTGGTCCCCAATAACACAGATCTAGCTAGCCCTGCAATCAGAATCATGAGATTCTCTTACATTACCATTTTCACCACTTACTATAATTATTATAAATCATATTTCTAAAGAAATTATACTATTTACTATTACCTTTTTAAAACATCATTCCATTTTATTTTTTATTTTTAAAAAAGAGCTTGTATTGTATATTATGGTTTCTAAAATTAATCTATAATTTTTCATTGTCATAGCAAGTTTAAAATTACTATTCCTTTTTTAAATAAATCACATTAAAAGAGACATAGAAGTGCAGTTTAACTAGTTATAACATATTATTATTCTATTATCATGCTAATTTATTAGTCTTCAAGGGAGGATCTAATTCATTTATTATGGATTGAGGTAATTTTAGTAATTTTTTTTAGCAAATTATGTGTTTTAATTAATTAAAATTATATTAAATATCTATAAATGTTTAATCGTGAGTTTAGATATTATTATAGTATTTATTCGATATTGTTATAAAAATAGAAATACGACACAAGTATTCCTAGATTATGATCGAAAAAACTCCAAGGACACACTTAATCAAAATAAGGTCCTATTATCCCCTCTCCTCCGCCCTCCCCCTGAACTCATTTTTTTTGTTATTTTGTATGTCTTGTTCGCTTACGTGGTATTCAATCATCTCTGACGCGTGTCAACTATATAGAGTCTCGGAGTGTGTCACGTAAGTCAAAAGATATATAAAATTACAAAACAAATGAGTTCGAGGGATAGTAAAATTTTAATTTAGTTAATGTGTGTCTTTAAATTTTTTCTCATAGTCTAGGGTGATAAGATCTTAATTTAATTAAGATATGTATCTGCTTTGTGAAATAATAATACAATTGTAATGGTGTAATAAAATTATATATTGCCAATACTTATATAATTATAATTATATATTTTATTCTCTTATTCTATAAATGACCTGATGACCATACTTAATTGGATACACACCCTAAAATGCTTGTTTGATTCATATTTTATACCTCAAAGAGAATATTATTGTAAATATGAAATATGAACACTACATTTTTTTTTTAAAAAGTATATAACTAATTTAAATTCCTAAAATTTACAAAATATATCTATGTATGTAAAAAAGTAAAATGATTTTAAGTACTTTGGAGCTTTTAATAAAGAAAAAAAAAAAGGTTTGGTGCAGCTGCAAAAAATAAAAATAATTTTAAAAAGACGTCCACTAGAAGGAAGAAGTTAAAAAACGAAAAGGACGGTTCACGAATTATACAGTGGGTAAAAAAGCCTTGTGCTATTCTCTAGTCTTTTTCATTTCTCAAGGTCCCCCCACCCACCCCCCTACCTATATTTTTCATGCTTACACTTTTTTTTAAAAAAAAATATTTCATGCTTTAATTATTTTTTTTATGTTTAAATTTATTTATCTGATTTTCATTTAATATAAATTATTAAAAGTTTGTTTTTGCAAAAATAATAAAAAAGTAAGATAAATTGAAATAAATTCTCTAATTGATAACTTGGTTGCACATTAGGCATCTCTTCAGTATCGGTCATTTGATCACATAATAAATTTCTTTATCTCAATTTTACTAAATGAGTAAATTTAGGTTATAAATAAGATATTGAAATATATGTAAGCGCCATATTAATAATTACATATTTTTATATGTTGGGTACTTGAGTTATACATAAATATTTGTAAAAATTTATTAGTTAGCAACAATAGTAATTAGTTGTTTTTAATATAATACTTTCATATAGTAAAATAGTGTCACTAAACCAAGTATGATCAGTCTTGTTTCTTCTTTTAGTTTTTAACAAATTTTTAAATGATAACTTATATTCTTAAAAAAATTAAAATCACGATTACAAGAGATATTCCTTTTAAATCATGCTCGTTGGAGAATTTGAAATTTGAATCATAATTTTAAATTGTATATTGACATACTTATTTAAACTCGCAATTTCTTATTGTGTATAGGATTATTCTCTTAAATTAAGAGTTTTGATCTTAAGGTACATCAATGATTCGATTATCCTATGATCTTCTTTTCGATATTGACATGATTTTGTTAATTTTTACACTATTTAAAATGCCACGTACGAAATCTCGCAAGCCTAAATCAAAACATGATATTATTCCATAGGAATTTAATAAAAACTCTCCCGATTAATTTTGTGTTTAAAACGTGATGAATTAAGGAATATGAATCATAATCATAAAGATTCATCTAATTGTTTTATTGCAAGTCTAAAGACAAAAAATTTATTAAACGAATGGAAAAAATTATCCAAGATAAGACCAAAAAAATAGTAAGATAAAATATTCAATAAAAGCAATTTAAATCATAAAAAAAAATATATTCTTAACATCTTGTGACTTGCTACTTAAGACATTGAAATACCATATAATTTACTATTAAAAAAATTAGATCTAATTAAATGTCAATAAAAGTAGCTTAACAAGTTTAGGAATTGGACTTTGATTGTCCATTATCATTTTCATCCCCCAATGTTCAAAGTGAAAAGTGTAATATATTATTATTTTCAAACTAAAAAAAAAAATTTATTTGGTATTATTTAATATTTTTTCATTTTATTTTCATGAAATAAAAAATCTATTTGAATCTAAGTGTTTATTAAGAAAAAACACAATACTCGATACATGATCTAATTTAATCAATTAATTTTTCATTTTTAGTAGAATTTTGGGTTCAAGTTCTTCTGAATATAGAATCGTATTTTGTTAAAAAAATAAATACCTTACCTTTAAGAGACTTCTCGATACGAATTTAAATTTAATCAGACTTTAGTATTAATATTAAATAATAAATAAAAAATCAAATTATTATTTTCTATAGTGAAATTATCATGTTTAAGATTTTACTATACAATATGTTTAAAGTTTATAATTGAGTTTTACATATAATTATAATATTTACAAAGTACAAACAAAGTGATAAAGAAAGACATTTAAACATCAATTTTCACTTTACTTGCATTGTTGTGCAATTGAATTTTGACACTCCATTAAGAGTTCATTATTCAAATACTACTCATAATAATAGTATAATGATTTTGTATTATTGTTCAATTAACTTTTCATCATATAATAAAACATATTATTTCAATAAATAGCTCAATTATCAAAAACTCATAAATCACCATGTAATATATGAATCCGAATTTATAATTACTATCGTTAGCAAACGTTTGGTCATATAATTTCAAATCAAATTTAAATTTAATATTTATTTTTTTTATCTAAGAAAAAAAATGGAAAAAAAGTTTGTTTTTTTTTTTTTTGCAGTAAAGTTTGAATACTAAACTCTGGTTAAATTTTGACCACACCCCCGTACCCCAATTCCAACATCATCACATAATAAAACCTTATCTTCTCTGTAGTACACTCACATACACACTCTCTCTCTCCTCTTTCTCTCTCTAAACACAGCAAATCTAAGCTCGTTAATGTCGATTCAGATCTGAGAGAAGAAGAAGAAGGAAGGAACAAGGAACTACTGTGAATCTCTCAACTCACTGTTAAATTTACACTTTTGCCCTTCCCCCCTCCATTACCGTACAACAATGGCGTACTCATTCCCGGAGGAAGTACTAGAACACGTCTTCTCCTTCCTCACCACCGACAAAGACCGTAACGCAGTATCTGTAGTCTGCAAATCGTGGTACGAGATCGAACGGTGGTGTAGGAGGAGAATATTCGTCGGAAATTGCTATGCTGTTAGCCCTAGGATCATGATCCGACGGTTTCCAGAAGTCAGATCTGTTGAGCTTAAAGGGAAGCCTCATTTTGCTGATTTCAATCTTGTACCGGAAGGTTGGGGAGCTTATGTGTATCCTTGGATTTTGGCTATGTCTAGGTCTTATCCATGGCTTGAAGAAATTAAGCTTAAAAGGATGGTAATTACTGATGAGTCGTTGGAGTTGATTTCTAAGTCGTTTAAGAACTTTAAAGTTTTGGTTTTGTCTTCATGTGATGGGTTTACTACTGATGGACTTGCTGCTATTGCTGCTAACTGCAGGTGAAATTTATTGTCTTACTTCACATTTCTCTTCTGTTTTGATTACTGTTACTCTTAAAGTGTTTAGAGAAGTCATAATCTGTAAAGAAATTAGATCTAGTTTCGGGTATTAATTTGGACAATGACTTGTACTGTTGTTAAATGTTGAGCTTTTGGATGAATGCAGTAAGCATTTTGGGGGTTTGTTATAAATTCTTGCAGATGTTTGTTCTGTTTATAGGACATGTAATGTATTTGTGGAAATGATGTATCTACTTTTGATGAATTCATAGTTTGTGAAGTTGAAGAATTGACATTTCTTCTAAGTATGGTATTATTGGATATGTCTTGCTGCTACATTGCAATCAGTCTGGTTCTCTGACTTTAGTACTTCAAAGATTAAAGCTTTTCTTCGGGTGAACTTCTGGCAATTAATTTTTCGGATTTTGATTGAATGAGCAGATGTCAATAATTTCTGGTAGTTCCTTCCGCAGAATTCTGCATTTGCATTCTATCTTTATAGATCTCTAAGGCCTTGTAATAGATAATGCTAACTTGTGGTTTTCTTAATTGTTATAGGATTTAAACAGTTGGACTTCCTTTTAGTAGTAATTTATTGTGGTATACACTGTGTAAACATGCACTTTAGCTTTGTTTTGAAGTTCTTGGAGATTTGAATGTTATGTTAATTAACTGGAGATTTCCATATGTTGGTTTCTTGGTTCTCTGTGGGATTCATTTGTTTTATCAGGAGGGAGTTTTGTAATGGAGTATAGTTGTAGTTCAACTTTGAAATGGTTAAGTGAGTTAGGAATAGGAAATGGCGATTTATTGAAATTCCAATCGGAAGATGTGTCTCTCTGAGGCAAACATGATTCTAATTCTTTTTTATTTATCTTGTGCATCTCGTCTGTCATTTATGATTTGTTGTTTTCTGTTGAGTCTGTTGGTTTGCTATAATTTATCACAGAATAATTGTGTAGATTGGTATTGTCATCTGACTCCTGTTTTGCTGCAGGAATCTGAGAAAACTAGACTTGGGGGAGAGTGAAGTGGAGGACCTTAGTGGGCATTGGCTAAGCCATTTCCCTGATAACTGCACGTCACTTGTTTCACTTAACATAGCCTGTTTGGCCTCTGAGGTCAGTCTGTTAGCGTTGGAGCGCCTGGTTACTCGCTCTCCTAATTTGACAACTCTAAAGATAAATCGTGCTGTGCCCCTTGAGAGGCTTCCAAACCTGCTCCGCCGCACTTCCCAGTTGGTCAAATTTGGTACAGGTGTTTTCTCTGCTGATGTGCGGTCTGATTTTTTCTCAAACCTGACAGAAGCTTTTTCAAGCTGCAAGCAACTTAAATGCCTGTCTGGATTTTGGGATGTTGTACCAGCTTACCTTCCAGCTTTATATCCAGTGCGCTCAAGACTCACCTCCTTGAATTTGAGCTATGCTACCTGTCAGAACCCTGACCTTGGCAAGCTCATAAGTCAATGTCACAATTTGCAGCGTTTGTGGGTATGTTCTAAATGTTTTGAAGACTTAATTGATGTTCTTGACATTGCAACTGCAAAGCATGTTTTTTCTTTCTTTAGAAGAAGAGGCAATGAGATTGTAACATCATACTTGCTGTGATGAAATATAGCAGAAATTCTCTGGGAAGAATAAGAAAAGAACTTGTTCGTAGTTGTGCCAATTCCCAACTGCTTTATATCAACCAACCAAACCACGACTTAATCCCATTTTAGTTGGTCTCAGCTTTATGGGTCTTTTAAAACCATTTTGCTATATTCAGGTCATTGTTGTTCCGTTGCTAAGTTATTTGTCTGTACGCAATAGTTGCCATGGATAGGCAGAAATAAATTCATTCTGTAGATAAACTTCAGCTATGCTGGTTAGGGAGGTTCATATTTGATATTATATTGCTAAGAAGCTCACTTTCCTGGGAAGTTGAAGCCAAGTGTTACATGCTTGATATTGTGATCTGGATGAATAGATTTCAGTTTTTTAATACTTGTGCCTACCCAATGCACATAAAAATCCATCTAAATGAGATGGTTCTATGCTAATAAATTGTATCTATTCTTCCCTAGTGGCTTCCCCAAACTGGTTCTGTAATCTAAACTCCCGTATCATGTTTAAGTGCTGAATTACTTTTCTTGCAATATATGTGACTGCAGGTGCTAGACTACATTGAAGATACTGGTCTTGAGGAACTTGCTGCTAATTGTAAGGACCTCCAAGAGCTGAGGGTGTTTCCTTCTGACCCATTTGCTGCAGAACCTAATACAACCTTGACGGAGCAAGGCCTTGTAGCTGTCTCAGATGGCTGTCCAAAGCTCCAGTCTGTTTTATACTTCTGCCGCCAAATGACTAATGCAGCTTTAGTTACTATTGCTAGGAATCGACCTAACATGATTCGTTTTCGCTTGTGTATCATTGAGCCTCGAACTCCTGATTATTTAACCCTTGGTTCATTTGATGCTGGTTTTGGGGCCATAGTAGAGAACTGTAAGGAATTGCGGCGACTTTCACTTTCTGGCCTCCTTACCGATCGTGTCTTCGAATACATTGGTGCTCATGCTAAAAAGTTAGAGATGCTTTCCATAGCTTTTGCTGGTGATAGCGATCTGGGACTCCACCATGTGCTCTCTGGTTGTGATAGCCTTCGGAAGTTGGAGATCAGAGATTGTCCGTTTGGAGACAAGGCTCTCTTGGCTAATGCTGCAAAGCTCGAGACAATGCGATCCCTTTGGATGTCTTCTTGTTCAGTAAGTTTTGAAGCATGTAAGATGCTAGCTCAGAAGATGCCTAGGCTTAATGTGGAAGTCATAGATGAGAGGGGTCCTCCAGATACAAGGCCAGAAAGCTGTCCCGTGGAGAAACTTTACATATATCGAACAGTGGCTGGACGAAGATTTGATACACCTGGTTATGTTTGGACAATGGATGAAGATGCAGCTGTAAGGTTGACCTGAGCCATGCATCAAATGGGAAATTCCAGCAAGACTTCACATGGAAAGATGGGCAGGTATTAGCGCTATGTTTATCCTCCTGCATTTGTTTGTCACGCCTTATGTAGTTGCAGTGCCAGTTGAGGGTTGGAACTTTCACCGCTATGAAGTAGAGGCTCCCGAGCTCATACGCCATCAATTTTATTCATGGCTGATAGCTACTCCACAGCAGGTAGTTCTTAATAAAGAGTTTGAACTCTGAGTTTCTGTGTATCATCTAGAGTAACAATTATTCGTCTTCTTTGGGTGGGATTTTGCTTGGGGGGGTGGGGGGTTTCGGGGCATATTTTTGCCATGTATGTGCTATTTCCAGACCTTGCTTCATTATGTAGTTCCCTTTATTTCTTCTATTGACTTATTTTCTATGAAATGGAATGCTTTCAAAAATGTTAGTTTAGCTCTTTTCAGTAAATCAAGTGCATTGCTGCAAGCGAGTGGCGAGCCTTGATATCGTTATGGTTTAATACTTCATCGATCTGGTATAGTTGGAGCTTAGTGCACGAGGCTAAATTACTATATCTGTAAGCTTTTGCTTACTTAAATAGATACGAAGAAATCACTTAGTTTTTATTGGAACTCGCGAATATGCCGTCCATAGTTAATTTCTTTTGTCTAGGAGCCAACATGCATGTTCACACTGCCCATAACCTATGTTTATGGATGAAACATGGTAATATTTGCTAGTTGAAGGTTACAGATATCCCGTTGAATTAATTGAACATGGTAATATATATTGTCATTTTTTTGTTGAATAGTGGAGCATGTGATAGATTCCATCTATTATTTTGTGTTCACAACTTTTTGAGCATTGCTCTCTCCTTTCCACTATCACTTGATAGATGACTAGTCAAAACAATCCAAAAAAACAAAAAGATGAAAACGAAAACATGTTAAAAATCTGTATAGGATAATCATACAATTATTATAGCCACAAATTTAATGAAAATAAGTTTTTTTTCCCTGTATTATTATGCATTTGAATAGTACCAAATAAAGACAGAAACAGTGTGACAGAGTGACAATAATATAAGAGACACCTCATCTGGCAGAAAAGGCTGAATCTCCATCAACCTCCCCACATAGAAAAAATAAAAATAAAAGTAGTAATATATACACTACAGATATTCCAGAGTAAAAGAAAGCAAAAGCTGGAATCCTTGTCTCTGCTCTTTCTGTTTTTCTTTCTTTATTTTATCATCCTCATTTACTCATTTATATTATCGGTCTCAAATTCGAATTAATTAAAAACTATCATAAGATTACAATGAGTATACTTTTGAGAGGATTTTTTCTAATTGACTTATGATGCTTGCATGTTTGCTTTTGATTTATGACTATCATTATATTCATAATTGCTTATTATTATTATCATTACAGTTTTATTTTTCAACCTTTGGCTTTGGATTCTTTTTAGGGCCCGTTTGGATGGGCTTAATAAAAGCAGCTTTAAAAAAGTACTTTTGAAAGTGCTGAAACTTATTTTTAAAATAAGCAGTTATGTGTTTGGATAAAAGTGCTGAAGTTGCTATGCCAAACGTGAAAAGAGAAAAATGGAAGAAAGAGATGTTAGGGTTATGTTGTAATTTGGAGATTGTATAAAAATATTAAAGGGCAAAAAGATAAAAATGTGGTCAACTTAAAACAGCTTATAAGCTAAAAAAAGAAAAGCACCTCTACCCCAACTTTTAACTTTTGGCTTAAAATAAGTTTTTTTTAACTTAAAATAAGTTATTTTCAGTATTGCCAAACAGCTAAATAAGTCAAAAATCAACTTTTAAGTCAGTTTGACCAGCTTTTAAGCTGAGCCAAACAGGCTCTTAATCTCTCTCTATCATTCTTGCATAATAATGACAATGATTAAATCTTGCTACTTGAGTTTTGCATTTTTAGTGGCTTAAAATCATTTCTCGTTTCAGTTTATTACTATTTCTTTTTTCATAATTACTTTTGAAAAATAAAATAAAATATCTCTTCGTCACTAACAACTCAATTATTTTTCTTATTACGATATAAGTTGACTGTTGGCAGTATCTATTCCAAGTGGATTTTGACGTGTTTGGGTGTCGCTTTTGACTCATTTTGGATTTTCTTTTTAAATATCATCTAAAAAAGAAATTCGAGTTCGAGTTTTGAAAAAGAAAAAAGAAATATTTCGATTGGAAGTGTTTATTTTTTTTCATTTAATGTATCTTGTGTGGTATAAATTTGAGTTACTCGAATCTCAAAATGAATATTGGATATTAACAAGTTACCTTTGATTCTTTTTGGCTTCGATTTGTTATACTCAGAAGCTCCGACAAGTCTTAAAGTCTTTTGTCGTCTAAAACTTTGCTAAAAGAAAGTGTTGTTTTACGTTTGATTCTGATTACTTATATAATGCTATACGTTCTCTAACTGTGAATTTCACAAAAAAGAGAATGTAATTTTTCCTTTTTACTTTCTCTCTTATTCACGGAGCGAAAAAAAGCTTTCTTTATCCGAAAATCCAAAAGAATATTAAATGAAATTAGGATTTTTTCATGTGGTTGGTGAATTTTACTCATTATAATAATAGTTATAAATATAGTTTGATTACCTTAAATAATTGAAATATGTGTGAAATTTTAGGAAAGTAAAAACATTTATAAAATATAAAAATGAAACGCAAAAAAGAAAAGAAGATAAAAGAATGATTACAATAAAAGAGTTTTAAGTTTTATTTAACAAGCTAACTTAATTAAAAGGGCATGGGTCTTTTTTTTAACCAAAGCAAAAAGAACTTTCATATAGTTTTTCAATTTTCATTTCTTTTTAATAATCTATTTTTTAGTAATTCTTTTTCGAATGACATTGTAATCAATTCATCAAATCTTTTCTTAAACATTATTTAAAGAAGTCATCTTTTAGATTATAGTAAAGTTTCAACTCTTTCTCTTTTTCCTTTTTGAGTAACGTGATTTATGTGCTATAGTTGACATATTTGAATCCTAATATACAACAGAAAATTCACTCTTAGAAATAAAAGATTTTTTTCACCGTGAAAAATGAGAAATTTACGATATAGACTTAGGCTCGTCTCATAGAAGCGTCTCAAGCATATTAGTTATCAAATGTCAAACATGAATTTAGGGGCGGCTAATTCTTGAAACATAGTATGTTCTTCTAGCTTTTTAAGATGCAAAGTTGTTAATATATTATAGCGAAGAAATAAGGCAAATAACACAAATATATCTTTCCGTAGGTTGGCGAAACTGCCATTCGTGCCTGATTTCGGTCCCTCGATACATTTATCTTTCACATCTAAATACATGTATCTCTCATACCATGAGATCGCAATTAAGTGTAATTTGTTCTAGATATACAATATACAAATGGATTTACATGTATTTTACTTTAGCTCGCGTCTCTCGTGTCGCTCGCCTCTCACCTGTCTTTCTTCCTATTTATTTGTATTTTAGAATGTATATGATATCCTCGATACATGTAATTTTACTTTAGCTTGCCTCTCTCGTGTCGCTCATCTCTCTCACCTGTCTTTCTTCCTATGTATTTGTATTTTGGAATATAAATTCACATGCATATATGTGAGATACACAAGCTTTCTCATTTTCCTATTTGGCTCGTCTCTCCCTCTGAATACATGTATCTAATTTCAAATATGATATGAAATTATTAATTAGTGACACAATAATTAATTATTTCATATTATTAGAAAAATAATAAATATGATAAAAAAATTGTAATTAGATAGTTTTTTTCAAAAAATAAAGCATGCCTTATTTTTTCAACAGCTAGAGCCGTCCTGTTTATAGCACTCTATTTTCTACAACGAAAAGAAAAATATATGTCCACAAGTAAACAATATATATAATGTACATCCTAGTCTTTAAGTCTTGTTCATGCAAAGTCAACTTTATTCCTAATTAAAAGCCACCTTAAATGAAAAATATGGGGCCACTAAAAATTAATATATTAGTTATTATTATTATGTCTAATAATTTAATTATTTTTTCATACCTATCATTGATGATGCTTATATACCCTTGAAATTTGTTTAAGAAAATGATTGATTTTAATTTGTAAAGGAGGAGGAAAGAAATTATTAGGGATTATTAAAAGACCTAAACTTATTTAGACTTATTATGAGATTAATAGCCCTACGAATTATGATGCAGTGACGTAGCCATATATACTGAAGGGTGATCAGTTAAGCATCTTTGATCATAGAAAAATCATATTATATATATAGAAAATTATTTTGCGTATTACAAATTACTTTTTGTGAGTATATATTACTTTGGTGTATTTTTAACGAAATTTCTGACTTCACTATCGCAATGATGAACAAATAAATTTGAAAATTTTTGATATACAATTATCATTATGTTTAATACCTATTTCGAAAACCCAATCGTTACTCAAGGGGGATAATACTAAGAAAATGCTAGGAAAAAAATGAAAGGGAAAGGCAAGAAATATACAAAGACTTTGAAATTGTCAAAAGTCTACCAAAAAGCATTGAAATTAATATTAAGTAGACCAATTGAGAAGTTTCATGTCAACTACAAATGTTCAAACTAAACTAACATACAACACACCTTATGAAGATTGCTAAGTGCTATAATTAGCCTCATTTCACGTTCGAACTATCAGTTGTTGGATTATATTTGCATCGTTTAACAAATTTTGTTACATACATAAATTCGATCATCGAAAATGGGAAAACTTGTATGCGCTGAGATGGATGGAGGCAATTTTTTTGATGTGAGTCCACTCTTCATAGCTATTATTATTGCTATCCTCTTCTTATTCATTTCATGTATGAGTCCACCGCCTCGTCGCAGATTTATTGCAGTCCATCGATTTCATTGAACGATTATCAAACGTTATTTTGTTCAAATTCTTTAGAAATATTATTTATCAAAAGTGTATCGAAGCCTCCAAAACACCTACACTAGCAATTTATAAGGGTTCAAACAACATATATAATAAGTCAAAGCTTCATGACATGTCTTTTTTGTTCTACTACTTAATTTTATATATATATATTTTTGGGATTTGAGTTATTATTTTATTTCTGTAAACGAATTGGGGTTACAAGTAATGAATTATAATCTGTGTGGAGTAGATTCTCTTATGTATATTTTGTTATTAATGTTCACTCTATATGATTCAATTTGTTTGGCTTGATCCGAAATATAAGAATATACTAATTAATGTTCAATGTATATTCAATATAAATTTTTTAATTTTTTTAAATGAAATTTGCTATATAAAAGTAATATCAATCACCATAGTTAACAATTATGAATATTCAAAAAGAGTATTTAAACAAAATCATGATCAAAGAAAATTTCAAAATAAAGTTCGAACTCATGGATTGGAAATATCAAGAATTTCAATTTACAAGTATGAAGCTCGGCTTATCAAAACCTAAATGTAAAGTTTTTATCATTTATGCCTAACTGAAGGTCCAATGTATAATAATTGGGAGTGTTTGATCGCTAGGGTTTTCTTTCGATCAATCATAGGGCCTATTCTAGCTTAACCGAATTCATTCTATTAAAACGTGATGTAAAAAAGTCCTCAATCTTATATTTCTATCGTATGAAAGTTCGAAAACATTGTCTACCATTTTTGAAATAAAAAGGGTAACTTTCACATATAGCAAATAAAAAATTCATAATTGCCGCTCCACAGCTAAAATAGAAACTGTATACTTCGCTATACATATACAGTTGAAGCAAATTGTATAAAACGAAGTGTATAAAATAAGAGAGAGAAAGACACTTGGACAGAGAACTATATAAAAACAAAGTGTATAAAACAAATTGTATTATTATAAGTGTATAGAACGATTATATACAATTTGAATTTGTATAAAATGAGAAAGAGAGAAAGACATAAGAGACTTGACAAGGAATATACAATTGAATCGAATTGTATAAAACGAGAAAGCGAGAAATTAGATACAATTTGAAAATTGTATAAAACGAGAAAGAGAGAAAGGCAAAAGAAACTGGGCAGGGGAATATTTTTATTGTATAATTATAAGTGTATAAGACGAAAATATATGTACTTGCATGTGTATATACAATTTTCTCACGCTTTATACAAACAAAAACGCAATTTATACATTTCACTTCTGTTTGTATAAGTGAGAAAGGCGAGGGTGGCGAGCGAGATTTGGGAGAGTGGCGAGTGAGATCTGGAAGAGGGGAGAGAGAGGAACAAAAAATATATGTATTTATACAATTTTCTCTGCTTTATACAATTAGAAACAATTTTTATACACTTGTGTTTGTATAAAAAGTGAGAAAGCGAGCGAGAGATTGGAGGAGAGTGGCAAGCGAGATATTTGGGAGAGAGGCGCCTGACAATTTTCGCAAACGTTTGCTATGGAACACAATTAAATCAAACCCTAGCTACTCCATTTATTTTAGATTATTAGTTTGCTATTATATACAATTTTCCCAAATAAAAATAGTTGGACACTTGGACTACAGCGGTGCAAAAGTGTTTTGTTGGGCTCTGAAACTGAGCCCAATGTGTTTTAATAGGCCCAAAAGATCCTTCAAACTTCAGACTCATTGTTAAGTATACTAAAAGGAAAAGCTACTGAAATATACGTCTTATATTTTTCTTATTTCCAATATTTCTTTCTATTTTTAGAAATATCTAAAATCTCTTATTCCTTTAATGTATTCAAGCTACATATTAATGTATCCGAGCCAGTATTTAATGTATCTGAGCCACATATGATGTATCTGGATTATTTTATAATGTATCCGAGCTACGTATTATGTATCTGGTTTATGTTATAATGTATCTGAGATACTTTTTAATGTATCCGAAAGGTACATATTAATGTATTCAATTTGTATTATTTTTTAAGGGATAAATGTACTTACAAACTAAAGAGGGATAAATTGTAATTTTATATTAAAACTATATGATTTCTCAAAAATCATAGTAAAATGCTATTTCTAGAACTCTAGTCCACTTTTATTAAGTGTTATTTATTTGTTCGAGTCTTTAATATAGCTCAATATGGCCATATATGATCTTTAAAATGCATCTAACAAAATTCCATGTATAATACTTCTCATAATTATACAATTAAACTTAGAATGTCAAAATTTATGTACCAAATCTTAACATAATTCTTAGAAATTAGGAACATATCTCTTATAAAAAGGGTGAAAAATTATTATTTTTAATTAAATTCTAACCAATTATTTTGAACGACTAAAAGAGTGCCAAGTTGGAAAAGCAAAATATACGTTTTACAATAAAAAGGTCACCAAACAGAACGATAAAAAGTTCAATATATGTCATTAATTTGTATGTATACATAAAGTTTTATTAATTATATGTCATTTAATTTGTACATATATGTAAAGTTTGGACTTGTAACACTGAATTTTATTGAACCTATAAACTCATAATTAAATCCGTCAGTATATTTTTTGTTTTATTTTGCATTGTCAAACCACTAGAGTTAATTTTTAAATAAAAAATTGAGACAAATTGGAAAGAAAAGATTTGGAAGGGATAATGATAGAGACATAATTAAGTAGTGGCAATTGAGTGTTTTCCATTACGAGAATTTGGTCATGTAATATTATTGCAATAATAAACGTAGAAGAAACATAAACAAAACAATTATAACTTGTTGTTTTTTTAATTGGGAAAAGACATAGATCTTCCTTTGAATTTATCTCGAAATGTCAGTTACACATTTAAACTATCATGACGATTTATTACACACCTTTAATATTTAAGAGTGAATTGATTTACCCTCTAAAACTGATGTAGCAAAAAAATAAAAAATAAATTTAAAAGATGCGCGTTAGATATAAAAATTCAAGTTAAAAAAACTAAAATGTGTTGGACGGGATTTGGACGAGTTAAAATGAATTTATTGAAATAGGCTAAAAAAAGGGTCATAGCTGAAGGTAGATTTATTGTTTTTGATGGACTTTAAATTCAAGTAACATATCTAAAAAGTCAAGTATGTAAAGCAAATACTATAAAGAAGTCACACTGAAAAACAATAGAGAAGAGAATAGTACCGACAACAAATAATATGTTAACCGATGCAAAAAAGCGACAAGCAATTCTAAAATAGAAGAATAAATCAGTATGACGGTAATAATAACAATATTAATAAGGAACTAGACAATGTTTGACAACTTGTACTAATTTTCTATCATAATCCTTAACATTCATATCTTTTTATCTAGGGTCATAACCTCGTTAAGGTGCAAGTATGTCATGTCGTGATCTCTTCCCAATACTTCTTCAACATACCTCCACCTTATCCTGATCAAACCCACCATGCATATCCAAACTCTCAAACCTCCTCACTGGGCATCTATGCATGCATCCTTTTTTCACATGTACGAATCATCTCAGTCTCGTCTTCATCATCTCGTCTGCCGTAGAGGCTAGTCTCACCTTATCTTGGATATCTTTGTTTCTAATCCTATAGGAGAATATCCATACATTCATCTCAATATTCTTGTTTCCACCACTTTCACCTTCTGTGTGAGTTCTTGACGACCAACACCCCGCTCCATACAACATGATTGTTGATCTCCATTACATCGTTCACAATTTTATAAAACATATCTTTAAGGTTTGGTGACACATTCTTACCCTACAAGACACTGTATGCAAGCCTCCCTTTTATCCACTCTGCTCCAGTCTGATGTATAATATTATTATCAATCTCTTTATTTTTTTGGATTGTTGATCCTGAATACTCAAAATTTCCTCTCTTGATGATGAATTGTGCATCACTCCTCATTTCCGCACTTGCCACGTGAATTATGCACGTCATTGAACTTCCACTCCAAGTATTATGTCTTAATCCTGCCTAATGTGAGCGCTTTTGAATTCAGAATCTGCCTTCGAACCTCCAACCTATCACTAATTTCTCGCGCAACCCCATTTCGACTAAGAAATGCTACGAGTCCGCTTTCACTATATCGTGTCTTTGACTTCATTATACATATCTTTAATCACCCTAATGTAATTAAGTTATAAATCTCCAAACATTTCCATAGAACTCCGTAGGAACTAAGTCTTATGCTATTATTAGGTTAAATGTAAGTCTTTGTAATTTTTCTCTCTATTTTGCTAGATCAACCTCCTTACAAAATGTATGACTTTTGTAGTCGAACGCCCCGACATGAATCCAAAATTACACACTCCTTCTCATCCTCATTTCCACTATTTTCTCGAAAATTTTATAATGTGCTTAGCATCTATCAACCCTTATATGAGATATCATATATATATATATATATATATATATATATATATTTTAAAATTTTAAAAGATTTATTAAGGATCAAGTAAAATTTCATATTAGTTCAATTTTCAGATGAGCTTAATTACTTTTTTCTTTTTAATGACTTGGATAATACAATTTTCATATATTAAAGGCAAGCAATGTGCCAATGTCTAAAGGACAAAGCGTCAAAGCCAATGGGGAGTTAGGTCATCAATAAAATAAATTAGTAAATAGAGTAATATAGGACAAACATTTTCCATAAGAATAAAATTGCCTGAGAATATTGAGCTAAACAAAACCCATATTTAGGTTGTTGCTTTTCACTTTTCCTTATCCTATCATTACATTTACCTCAATTTTTGCTTTAGTTTGTTATAATAAGTTAGAACAACCCTTCAAGCATTTACTTGTTAAGTTATCTCATATGATAATTCATGAGTACTTTTTTTTTTTTTACATATCTAATATTTAAAAGTTCAATTAAATATAAAATTTATATGTTATACAACCTATTTATGAGAATAATACTCTCAACGGAATTGAGAGTTGATATAGTAACTGAACACTTCTATCAGTAATCGATAGATTGAAAGTTTGAGTTCGGCTGGAGAATAAATGAAAATGCTATTGATCCTCCTGATTAGTTGATTGAAGTGGGATGAACAATATAATGATAACCTATTTAGTTCAAATGTTACGTGTAATTATCTTATATATGACTTAATAGTGTAATTAAGAAAAAGTTTTTGCATAAGATATATATAGAAGTTGAACGATCTTTCTATTGATATTTGTGTCACACACACTATTTTAATACATTTTCTGTCAATAGCGATAGTATTTTATAACTTATTATCTTCATGCACCTATTGGACTAGATACCTTTTTAAAGTATAAACATTTTTGACAATTATTTTTTTGATAGTTATTTAGTAATAGTTATTTTTTAAAAATTTTTGTTGTAATTTATGGATGTTTTAAATCATGATCTAAAGATCTTTTGTTGGGAAATCAAATTGAATATCTTATGAAAAAAAATATTAGATTATCATTTAAAATTTTTGGAAGTAATTACAATTGTTAGATGACAGATTAATGCTTTGTATATATGATTTGAGAATGGTAGGAGAAACGATTTAACCTAATATTTTTTTTTCAATAATTATATTTGCATAACCACTAAAATATGAATAAAATCTAAATGGTAATTAACTTAATTTAAGAATATTTGTCAAACAAACCTTTTAAACATGCCGTGAATATATTTGCACACTATTAGAGCTTGACATCCTGTGATTTCTCGTAGTGACGTACGCAAAATTTTTGTAAATGCTATCACTTTTTAAAATGTGAAAATAATAAAATAATATAGATCATATTTTTATAAAAAAAAATACAAATTAAACATAATTCATGTATATTGTTATAATTTTTTCTAAACAAATAAAAAAAATACTTTATAATAATTTTCATGAGTTCCTTTTTTTTTATGAAATGTAGTCAAATTAATTTCCATGATGATATTATACTAAATTTTTGTTTATACAAACAAATATCAAATAATTACTAAACATAGAAAATCACCTAAGCTATGAGCTTCTATTGTTCAAGTAATGTCACTTTTATTATATAGACTTTTTATATTTGCTTTTATTTCATAACCGTATATACGATTTAGCCATTTTTCCGGCGAAGCAGTGTCACGTAACACCTCTTCCCCCTTAATGAATCCGCCCCTGTTGAAAAGGGAGGGTACCGGTAGAAACGCAAACACAAATATATGATGCATGACTGTCATCAACTCACGTTGTAAGGTATTGAATTAAGTTTAACAACGAGTGCAATTCTCGTATTTAATTGTCTTATTGAGTTTGAAATCCTCAACGACATTCTCTTAACTAGTCTCAGTTAGTGATGATATAAATTTATTCCTACAACTCATGAATTAAGTCAAAGCACATAACAGTTTTTCAAGAATGAAGGATGTCGTCAGCTCGTATCGTAAGGTATTGCGTAATGTCTCACAATATGTGCAATCCTTATGTTTAATTGTCATTGTTGCATTTGAAATTCTCAACATTCTCAATATTGAATTTGAATCTAACACTTGTTTTAAGTAGTTCTGTTTATGATAATATATTTTTTCCCTTCAACTCATGAATTAAGAATACCTAAAAAACTGCAGCTGAAAGAACGAAAAATCATAAGTCAAAGTGCATAGAAGTTTTTTCAAGAATGAAGGTTGTCGTCAACTTATGCCATAAGGTATTGAGTTAATAAGTCTCACAAAGACGTGCAATCATCATGTTTAATTGTCATTGATGAGCTTGAAATCATCAACATCCCCAACATTGAGTTTGAATCCAACAATTGTTTTAATTAGTCAAGTTTGTGATGATATAAATTTCTCCCTGCAGCTCATCAATTAAGAATGACTAACCTATAGTAGAAAGAACAAAAAATCACAAGTCAAATGGATGCATAATAGTTTTTTCAAGAATGAAGGTTGTCATCATCGCATGCCGTAAGGTATTGAATTAAGTCTCACAACGCGTGCAATCCTTGTACTTAATTGTCATTGTTGAGTTCGAAATTTTCAACATTCTTAATATTGAATTGAATTCAACACCTTTTTTTAATTAGACCATTTTGAGGTGATATAAATTTCTCCCTATAACTCATGAATTAAGGATGACTAAACAATTGTGACAGAAAGAACGAAAATTCACGAGTCAAAATGTATAAAAATATATTCAAGAACGAAGGTTGTCGTCAAATCATGTCCAAGTTATTGAGTTAAGTCTCACAACGGTGTAATCCTCGTGTTTAATTGTCATTGTTGAGTTTAAAATAATCAACATTTTTTATATTGAATTTGGATCCAACTCTTGTTTTAATTAGTCTAAGTTTGTGATGATATAATTAATTTCTCCTTACAACTCATGAATTAAGAATAGTTAAACAACTGCAGCAGAAGAAAGAACGAAAAACCATAAGTCAAAGTGCATAGCAGTTTTTTCAAGATTCAAGGAGTATGTACAAACTGTTGAGTAATGTCAACATCTTGCATATAGAGCTGTCAATATGGGCTAGCCCACTCCATTTGGGCTAACTCATACATGCTTTGACATTTTACGGGTGAGGCCAAGCTAACCCATTATTTGTATGGGCCAGAAAATTGTTGGCCCAATCCACAAGTGCGTGAGTTACAGGCTTGCCGGGCCAGTCGACTTTTTAAAAAATTATATTTTTTAATAATTATTAAATTAAATTATAAATATAATTTTAAAATATTATCATAAATATCGACAAGACAATATTACATGATGTTAATCTTACTACTTGTTAATTAAATCAACAAATGAAATTATCTTTGTTATCTTTATTAAGTTTTCTTTTGAAGTAAAAGTATAAGTATCTATATAGAAATATTAATCTAATTCTTTTGAGATTGGACTCTCTTTAATTTTAAATTTCAATATTATATCATATTTTATTGATCCACGGGCCGGCCCTACCGATATTTCTCAAGCCCCACAAATCAGCAGACTTATTCAGGCTGGGCTAAAAGACCCTATTCTTGAATGAACTCCAAAAATTTTAGCATATTCCTATTAAATCTCGGATTAGGTCAGGCCAGCCCAACGGGTCTAGACCATATTGACGACTCTACATGCCTATGGCAAGGTCCACGAGGGGATGGGTGGCCCGTGTCGGAGTCATAATTGAACATGATGTTTGCTTGGTCGACTTAGTTAAGAAATAAAATTGCAGCTTTGCTATAACCTATAGCTTTTGGCATGATGATAAGCGTTTAATTCATGATCCTAACAAGTGATATCAGAGCAACAATATTATGCATGAGACAGGTGTTGAGAGGAGTCATGATCAAACTGCTTGGTGGACTTAATGAAAAAATAAAATCACGTCTTTACTATCAACTTTTGACATGATGATAAGCGTTTGATCCTAACACAAATTTCATTATTCAATATATTTATCGTCAGTCCAACCATACATGTGTTTGACGACAATTGAAATTCCAATATATTCTATATGTAGATAAAATAGATAAATTCAATGGTCTATATTTGATGATTTGAGATAAAATGAGACATTTAAAAGACGGACTAATGAAAAGTATGTTAAATAATTGATCAAAACTAAATTGATTACTATCATGATTGTGAAAAAAAAAAACTCTTGATTATTCAAAGACCACACATGATGTGTTTTTAATTTAATTCAAAATAAGGTTAAATCTCTGGATGTTACAGCAACATCCACCTATTACAATTTCCATAAATAATGAAATATAAAATTGCTGCTTGAATTGAAATTTAGGAAAATTTTGTATATTTTATAATATAGAGGAGATGAACTTGGAAAAGCAACTAAATATATTATGAATTGCAGAGATATTCAAAACTCCACGTTAATTAAATCCATTAATTAGGGAATGAGAAAACGTGTATATCATATATAATTTGCTAAAAATATAGTTTATAAAACCTTAATTGAGAAAACATCAAAAAGCAATAATAGAGTTTACTCATTTTCTAACATATCAATATAAGTTCCTTTTTTACAAATGATTAGTTTGTACGATTGTATTCAGTCTAAGACCAAACAAATCATATGATATATAGACAAACTGTACATCCAGCTACTTATATTCTATAGTTTGATGTAACTTAATATTAAAGTCCACTCATCACTTTCTTTTTTAAGTAATTAAGTCCATTCATAGAGCAAAGGTATAGGAAAAAGGGAAAAAAGAAAACGCGAAACGGAGACGAATTTAAAATTTAAAAATTCAATTTATATATTTAAAATTCTATTACATCTCATTTAGTTTATTAAGCTTAAAATTTATTAGTTTAAAGTGTAGATGTTTTTACTAATTAAGTTAGGGATTGTGACTAGTTTGCTAATTTTTCCTATATATAATATTAACATTTTGACATTTTCAATAATTATTTTAAAATATTGACATTTTGATGTTTTCAATAATTATTTTAAAATGTAGATGTTTTTACTAATTAAGTTAGGAATTGTGACTAGTTTGCTAATTTTTCCTATATATTGACATTTTAACATTTTCAATAATTATTTTAAAGTGTAATTACTAATTAAGTTATGGATTGTGACGCTAATTTTTCCTATATATAATCTTAGTCAAAAGGTATCTGGTTCAATTAAACTTTATTTTTCAGACATTACATTAAATCATATAAAATTAATTATGATTAAATGATTTAATAAAAAAATTAGATTAGCTATATTAGTTAACCATTATTCTGAATTGAATGAAAGAGTAATATTATATCAATATTAATTTAGTTTGTGACATGATGATATGATTAGAAGTAAAATAAATATCGCGTATAAATAAGTATTTTTGAGGAATATCATTACATCATTTGTATCCTAAATAACACCTTGGGAATCGAACCTTTGAGTACCTGAACTATATACTATACATTTCACTTGGAAAAAAAAGACAAATATGTCATAATATATATAGTTTTTAAATGAGAACAAATTGTGAAAAAAAAAAAACAATTTGTTAAGATTTGGACCTCACACATATTTACTAAAACTTCCAATACTAATACCACTCAATTTTTTTTTGTCCCAAGTGGAATATCTCTACTAACAGACTTTATCATATTAGAATATAAAATATTATATAATGATATTCTCCTAATTAAATTAATTAGGATGTTGTCATAAAAACAAAATGTCATATTTAAAAATTATATGTTATATCGTGATATTTATTTCAAAATCATTCAATTTTCAATTTTCTTAATATATTATAATACCGAATCAAATCAAACTAAAACATATAAATAAAAATATAAGTAACAATATTGATGATTTGAGAGAAACAAAAGTAGGTACATTGTATGGGAAAAAAGCTCTTCAAAAAGGAAGAAGAAAAGGAAATATGCCACATATAGTATATAAAAAGATATTTTAAAAAGCTAGCTAATAGATTCGATATTTTGAAAATGAAATATATTACTTGCTACGATAGATGAAAATGACTTTATTACATATATTATTTAAAAAAAACGTAACGGAAGAAGAAAAAAGTCACGTGCAAACTACAACACTTTATATTATGTTTGCATAACCCTCGCCGTTCCTTCTCTCTTTTGATTTCCTTCACGTAACTTATCTCATCTTACGTATGTACTTTGTCTCAACAATATTTTTTTTTCTTTTGTTTTTGTTTTGCTTTTTTTAGAGGCTTCTCGACAAAAAATTATAATTTTAGAGTTATAAGTAAACATATTTATAAACATTAATAAAGTTGGTTTATAGTGTGTTCAAAAACTTAAACTTGAATCATCTATTATTAGGACAACATTCTAATCATTACGAGCGAGAAATTTTGAAAATTTTCTTGAATTTAACGGATATTATTAATTTTGATTTTGAACAATTGCTAATTTTATTTGATTAACTGAACTTAGATATGTCATTGATCTGCTACATAATATAGAAAGTGACGTTCAATTTTTGTAGAAGGATAATTCTCTTAGCAAAATATTGAGAAGTATTAAAAATGTTTTTAAACTTGGAAAGAATTTAAGAGTGTATTTTCACTCATGTTCGCAAGAATGATGGTGTAGTTTAAGTTTGTCAATAGTTTAGAAATGAAATTAATAATTCGCGTTGAATATAAAGGTGTTTTTAATACTCTTTCTTTTATATTTGTTGAGGAAGAGTCTAGAGATCTTATGATGATAGCAGTGGTAGAGTATAATAGATTTTGTTAAAAAAAATGTATTTGTGTTATTAAATTTATTAAATATGTATAACTAGTACATTTCAAACGTAGTTATTGTCACTTTAGAGTCATCATTGCAAAATTTAAAATTTATTAAATTTGAAATCATAGCTTTATCTGTATTTATGTGAGATTGTAAAATTCAAATCATTTTATTTTATTTTATGTGAATGCTTTGATTAAACATATGAGTACATCATTTTATAGAAAATTGAAACGTCTTTATATATTACATATAATAATATTTATAATCTTAAAAATGCATGTTATTTGTGTGATTATAAAATCATGTCCTCGCTCTACATGCTTTAAACCGTATTAACCCCTCCACAACGTGGAGCTAATACATAACGTATATAACGTATGAATTTAATCGAATTCAATAATTATTATTTTTTATATTTTTCATATTTAATCACTAAATATGTTTTAATAAGGGTCTAATAGAAATAATTTTAATCTCATAAAGATAAGGATAAGATTTACGTATATTTTTATATTTTCAGATTTTATATGAAAGGATTACACTCAATATGATATAGTTATTTTTTGAACTAAATAACTTCTAACTATTAGAATCTTTATACTGTAATTTAAAATCTTAATTTTGCCTCGTATCTTTCATTTAGCTTTTTGACAGAACAAAATATAATTAGTTACATAAAATAAATCAGAATTTTCCGTGATAAGGATATATTAATTAAAGAATTAAGAATTTAAACAAAACATCCCAAATTTTCATGAAAGTACTTCTCTTAATTAATCCAAATTAATATATTTGCAGATTCAAAGTTTCTTTCATAAATTTGAAGAAAATTGACATGAAATGTATTTATTTTTTTATTTTTATAATACTCTTTTTTAAAATTCTATTTCAAATTGTTTTTTTCCAATTCCAACCAAATATTATCCAAACAATTCACGTTTCAACGGACCACATAAATGGTTTAATTTATACTAGCTATCTAACACCTAAATAACAAACTATATAGATTGGTGAGAAAAGATATACCGTACAACATTAGCATTCAACAAAAAATTGTGATATTCAAGAAAATTAACTACCTACCTTTAATTAGCCTTATGGGAATATATTGAATTTATACTTCTTCGTTTCAAAATATTTATCGTCTTTAATAACAATATTATTTAGAATTTCAAAATAAAATTATGTAATTATTATTATTTTTTTACATGATTATCTACGTCAGTCTCGTTAAGCATTCAGTTCTGCACACATCGCAGGTGGCCGCGCTGCTATTTTGTTTTTGAAGATTATAAATATCTCAATTATAATACAGAAATAAAAAAAAATATTCAATGAAGATAGATAATATCTTAATTAAGACATACGTAAGAATAAAATAATCAAATATAAATCCCTCCTAATTATATTACACCATTCGTTCCAAATTAAGTGGTGATTTTAGATCACCTCTTAAGAAACTAATACAATTTTGATTAAAAAAACACTAATTAACGATTCTTGGTTATGCAAACAAGGACAATTTTGACATTATACGATCAATTCCTTTTTTAAATGCTAAAACATCACTTATTTTGAAGTAAGATAAAAAAAAGGCATGCTAAAACATCACTTATTTTGATATAAAAAAGTATTTTATTAGGAGTCGTGTAAATTTATAACACATCAAGTATTTCGAGACAAAAAGAATTAAAAGTATTATATTGTTCACATTTAAAACCACGTCGATTATAACACATGATTTTTAGGACAACTCAAAGCCAAAGGTATTGTGAAGTATTTTCAAGTAACAAGCAATCTTTTTCAGCAATATATCACTTTATTATTCCTATATAAACATTGCCAAAACAATTTATTTTATTCCCCTCTCATGCTTTGAGTTATTTTTCTCTCTTTGTATCATTTTTCAACAATTACAACAAGTACACTCAAGAATGCCTCTCTTTACTACTCTTCAATTGGCCTTTGCTTTTGGCATTCTTGGTACTTAACAATTCATTTCTTTCTATCTTTTCATTTCCTCTATTTTTTCTCGATTATAATTAACTATCATGTATTTTTTTTTCCCCCGCAGGAAATGGGGTGTCGTTCTTGGTGTACTTGTCCCCACTGTAAGAATCATCATCATTATCATTATTATCATTTTTCTTCTTATAATACGTAAAATTATGTTCTTATTTACAAATATTCTTTATTTACAGGCCGACTTTCTATAGGATATTTAAAAGAAAATCGACCGAAGGATTTCAATCGATACCTTATTCGGTTTCGCTTTTCAGCGCGATGCTTTATTTATACTATGCTTATCTCAAAAAAAATGAGATTTTGCTTATCACAATTAACAGCTTTGGAACTGGTATACAATTGATATATCTCACTATTTTCATGATATACGCCACCAAATCGGCTAAGGTATATATTTTTATCGCGAAATTTTATAATATTTTGAAATTATGAATTCAGTCTTTTAATTATTTTAATATTTTTATATCGATTTTGTAGATATTTGCTACGAAGCTGTTGATTGGATTTAACTTAGTGGCATTTGGCGCTATTGTTGGGTTGACATATATTTTTGCTAATGAAAATGATTTACGAATTAGTATCGTTGGATGGATTTGTGCGGTATTTTCTGTTAGCGTTTTCGCTGCTCCTTTAAGCATTATGGTACGTATCATAGTTAAAAAATCAAATCAAATCGAATATCATTTCAATAATATATCATGTCATGATACAAACTTTTTTTTTTTTTTACAGAGACGCGTTATTCAAACAAAGAGCGTTGAGTTCATGCCATTCCCTCTATCTTTTTTCCTTACAATTTGCGCTGTGATGTGGTTTTTCTATGGTCTATTGAAAAAAGACATGTACATTGCGGTAAGTGATGGTGTTAAAAGTTACAAAACATTGTTATTTTCAATTTGATCGATTAACTTATATACATTTGACAGTATATGTTTATATTTGACTTTGATTTGTAATTGTTTGACCAGACGCCAAACATTCTAGGGTTTTCATTCGGGATTGCACAAATGATATTGTACGCGATCTACAGAAATAGAAAGCAACAAGTTCTACCGGACCTAAGTCTGATGGATATAAAAGAAATCGCGATTGACATGAAAGCGGTGGTGGTGGAGATAATTCAAGAAAATGTTGATGATGAGAACAAGAATAAGATCAATAAGCAAGAAGAAGTTGTAAGTGTTGATGAAAAAAAGGATGTTGAGTATAATAAGCAAGATGTTGCACTAACAACTTCTAATGTATGAGAAAAATTAATTAATGCACCAAAAATTAAGCTACAAAAAGAGATATATATATATTTGCCCCCTAATAGCCAAAGGCAAAGAAGGGTTAAAAATGTAAAAAGGGGAATTTATATATAATGTATCAGATGAAATTCATGCTTATTAATGTGTTAATTACTTTTGTTACTGCTTTTTACTAATTAAAGGATGCAATTATTTCCTTGTTTTGTGTCTTTATTTTTATATATATAAAAGCGAGTTGAATATATTAATTCCTAATTTTGCTCTCCTTAATTACTTGTTCAGTTTGTATTTTCGCTTCTTAAAATAATATTGCTTAAGGAATATGTTTTTAAGAACTTCTGTTTTTCTTGGCGTATGCTATTTTTAAATATAAATTAAAGATTAAAATTGAATTTTAAAAATAGAATAGTAAAAAGAAAAAAAAATTAGTATATATATATATGCTATTGGTGAATTTTCTTGAAAGGAGAAAAATGTTTTTAAATCACAATCACATAAAACGTATTGCAAGAAACTTCTTACAAAAAAAAAATGAAGTAGAAAGAAAATGACAAGAAACTTCATTGACATCCATTTCATAGAAAGCAAACTTTCAACTTTATGTGTCTAGTAATTTCTTGATGAATTAGTTTTTTTTAAAAAAAAATTATTAATAATTATGACTTAAAATATTTTTATAGTTTGTGATCATACAACTTTGATTTAAATTTTTAATATAAAATTCAGATGAAATAATTTTACTCAAATAAATTAAATATAAAATCGCATAAAATTAAACGGAGAGATTAGTGGAGTGACAATTTTGTAACATTTCTAATGCCCCTTTAGCAAGAAATGAGATACTAGAGTTGTTATACATCTTTCAGTGGAAATTGAATGAATTTTCTCTAAACCCCTTATAGATTTTTACCGAACATAATATATATATGTATGCGTGTATATATATATATTGTCCGCGCGCAAACAATGTATATACTAGGTTTTGAAAAACGTATACTACTACCAAACAATGTAAATGTTTAGTTAAATTTACCGTTCTATTTTTTTTTTTTGAGATAATTTTATAAATTGTGAGATTTGTGTTTTTTTTTTGGACAAAAAGTAGCCAAATATCTCACGATTTATAAAATTACCTCAAAAAAGAAAAAAGGTAAATGTAACTAAACACTTACAATATCAGATGTGTGTGTTTGTTTGATTTTGGTAGGGTGCCAAGTCAAACCCAAATCATTTGGGCTTTACAAATAGTTTTTAAAAGGTAAGACATTTGGTATATATATACAACTTTTAGAATTGGAAAAACTACCTAGTCACACATACATCACTACCAATCTACCATATATAATATATTAGAAAAATTATTCGTATGAGTGTCTTTTAATAAATAATTATTAATTTTAGCTATATTTTTTTATTTATTATCATTTATAGTAATATTATATTAAATTTGTCATATATATTAAAAGTGGATTAAGTATGCAATATATATGTATTATAACTGTTTTTAAATATATATTAGACTTATTTGTAAAAAATTACATCAAGTTTTAAGTAACAGAATAGATACACCATTAGATATGCAACAATGTGCGATACAAATCATGTGGGCATGTATCTAGTTAAGAGTTCATGTATCTGATTAAGAATATATGTATCTATGAGAAAAAAAATTCAGATGCTAAAAAGGGGAGGATTTTGAAAAGATTTACTCCTTTTTTTGGATTAATGATAAACAAATACTCTATCATCGTAATTTTTTTTAAATTTGTGTGTTTTAGTTACATTTCATATTTAAATACACATAATTTTAAGTATATGCTTATTATGTATTCGGAATACATGTTTTTGAATATAATGTATGAAACTAATACTTAATTCATCAAACTAAGACTAGATACATAAATTAAAATTAGATCACTTAAATAGATATACGAAATTAATACTAGATACATATAACAAATACATTAAATAAATCTAGATACTTCTATGATATATATGGATGTACATGTCTGATCCTACATACATCAATAATGAATTTATTATTTTAAGAGTAATAATATGAAATTAATCAAATTGAATGACTAATACATACATGTTTTTTTAATATTTTATTAATAATATTAATGAATTTATTATTTCAAAGAATGATAAAATAAAATTAATTAAACATATCTTGATTTCCGTCTTATATTAACGGATTTAATTAATTTGAAATTTCAAAATAATTGTCCATGTATTCTTAAAAATCCTTAATTACTTCTATAATTAAGGAAATCAGTTACAACCAATTAATTTAAACAAATAAAATATTTATTTCAAATTTAAAATTTTACAAATACATGTATCTCACAGATTCCTACTAAGATATCTTAAACATAAAATATAATAGAGCAAGTAATATTTGAAACTATTTAAAATGTTAACAATTAGGACCTAGACTAGTGGGATTTATGTAGTTTGCCCTTTAGAATTATCTTTGTAGCAATTGGGCTAACAGTTGGTATTGGTATTTGAAGCCCATTTAGCAACATGTAACTCTTACACTTTATTTGACGGTTGTTACGTATTATTTTATAATGTATCATATTATACAAATTGTATTATACTATAGTGTTTTAAAGAATACAATGTTCAGATAGATTGTATTATTCTCCGTCGTTATATAATGTCACACATCTATAATTTGAATGATAACCTACAAGAAAAATAAGATACGGGATGAATCTTACTACAAAAAAGGTAGGCTAAAAGATGTGTTTGTTTATGAAAATTTTTTCAAAATGTCAATATTTTAATATTTAAGATGGCTCATTAGCAACATTTTCAATATTTAGTACAAATGTCAAATTTTAGTTTGTTATGTATCTTATTTATGTTTTTATTATTTTTTTTATTTAAAGAATATAATTATTTGATAACAAAAGGGAGAAAATCAAGGGAGAGAATATTTCAAAAAAAAAGGTAAGGATCACTTAATTTTCTCATTAGTTGCATTTTCAAATAAAATTTAAACTTTGTTATTTTTTTTTCTCCAGAATTTTTACTATTTTAAAATTATATTCATTCAACAATATATTCTATTTATATTCAGTATAGTTTTTTATTAGTTTGTATTCATTCCAATAGGTATGCCAAATGTATTTATATAGTCATTTAAGAAATATATTTGTATTCATATATTTTTTTCCCTCTGTAGTTATTTTTTTCTTCAAAAATCTTGTATTTCGTATTTATTTCAATATGTATTTTATTTGTATTTCTATTTATTCTAGTTTTTATTTAGAATTTTGTATAATAATATATAAAATAAAAAAAATAGTATGATGAAAAAGTGAGAATGAAATATAAAATTGAAAAGAAATAATTGAATATTTGGTGTAATCATTCTTAAATAAAATACATAACTAGTTGACATACCTTTAGAATAAATACAAATTAGAAAAAAAATATAAATTTCATAAACTATGCAACATAATTTTTGAATGAATACAAATATTAATTGTATACATACGATTTTAAATACAAATTGAGAAAGGATACAAAATTCTGAATTCTTTTTATATATATATACAAAGAAACTAATAGGATTTTGTTCTTCATGTAATAATATATATATATAGTTAGTATACATTTGGGATGGATTCAGTTAGGAACAAATACAAGATTCATAACTATACAACATGAGATTTTGAATGAATATAAATATTAATAGCATATACTAATTTGAATATTAATTGAGAAAGGATACAAAATTATAAGAAAAATTTACAAATACAAATACATAAAAATTTCATAGCATACAACACAAATTCAACAAAAGTTCATTAATAAAATTTGAAATGTCATAGTCATGTAAAATGTATTCATAAATTATTAAATGTCTATAAATGTGAAAAAATATGAAGAAACGAAAAAAAAAATACATTATCAAAATTAACAAAAGCTGACTCCAAAATACAATAATAAAATAACAACTGAATACAAAATACAAACTAATAAATATTGCACAATGTACATAACAAGAAATTTACAAATATATTCAGTACACATTGTTGAACAAATTGTTATTTAACTTCAACTAAACATGTAAAAAATATTTAAATACCTCTTCATCAACAATTTGGTCTTCGCCGTCATTTTCTTATACCCTACGAGTTACGTTTTCAATCTGAATTTGATGAAGATTTCATTCTTGTCGTCTCTCTTTCCTAATTTTAGAAGCAGATCTTACAATATTCGCTATTTCTTGAGTAATACATAGATTAAATGATGGAAAATCACTAGAAACCGTTTTACTAAGATGAATAGTGTCTCTTAGAATCATTCTTTGAAGAGTGTTTTATAGTTCTAAACGAGAAGAATCCTACTTTCAACAATGATTTAAACAACAATAAAATCAGAAAATAAATCTAAAAAAAAACGATGAAAATAACTTCATTAGAGGAATTTGTGTGAATCCAGATTTTAAAGATAAAAAAAACATTTCGATAGTAGATAATAAAAAAATTGGAGTTGAAGAAAAAAGAATTTGAAGGTTGAATAGAAATATGAACATGAAAATATGGAGAGAGAGAATTTTTTTTTTTTTTTTTACAGATTTTGATTTTTTTAAAATTAAAATAATTTGGAAAAAGTGAACTATGGATATACTGTAACGACCTGTTTAGTCGTTTTGAGCAGCAGATTTAGTTCTGGAAAAACTGGCTAAGATTACGGACATCACGACGGACCGTCATAGGCACGACGGCCCGTCACAGATGTCTCGTTTCAGCATACTTAGAATTCTGAAATTGGGTACTGAAAATCGACTCTCTGTAATCGGTGACGCACCTGCAGGACGTGCCGTCACATCCACGACGAGCCGTCGTAAGCTCCCGTTGCAAAACACTTCAACTCTTGAGAAATTGGTACGGGAAACGAGTCTCTGACCGTCAGG
>NC_028645.1:77772033-77782302 GCF_001406875.1 Solanum pennellii
TCAAGCCAGATTTCAGGGTGAGCTATTGCTTCTAGCTTGGACTGGATCTTCCTCTTCATGTCTTGATGCCTTGAGATTCCGGCATGGACTAGCTTTTTACTTATTTTAGTTTCTTAGATACTCTTAGATTAGTAATTTGAGGATAGATGTTCTTGTGGTGATGACTTCCAGGTTTTGGGAATAAATAGTATTGAGTTTTATAAGTTATTTAATCGATTTTCATTAATGAGTTTTTAAGTCTTCCGCATTATATTTTGTTATTTATGGTTGAAATGTTGGGGATTAGATTGGTTGGTTCGCTCACATAGTAGAATAAGTGTGGGTGTCAGTCGCGGCCCGTTTTGGATCGTGACACATATAGTTTTTAAAAGGAAAGACATTTGCCATATATATATACAGCTTTTAGAATTATCTTTGTAGCCATTGGGCTAACAGTTGGTATTGGTATTTGTAGCCCATTTAGCAACATGTAAATCTTACGCTTTATTTAGATGATTGTTACGTATTGTTTTATAATGAATCGTATTGTATTAGATTGTATCATACTGTATTGTTTTAAAGAATGCAATATTTAGATAGATTTTATCATTCTCCGTCGTTACATAATGTCTCACATTTATACTTTGAATGATAACCTACAAAAAATATAGGGTATGAAATAGAGTTTACTGCAAAAAGTTAGGGTAAAGATGAAATATAATTATTAACAATAAATTAAGACAAAATGAGAGGAAAAATCTTAAGGTAACAACATGATCATTCAAATCAGTCGATACATAAAATAAGTCTTTTTGTCGTTATCTAACAATAGATTTAAACCATACGATACAATAGAATTTAAGTAACAATTAAAATAAATATTATATTTAAACTAACAATACAATACAATACGACAACTAACAACCATCCAAACAAGTGAGAAATTTAGGAAAGAGAATGACTTGATTTGGAGTGACTGTATAATTATGAAGAGAATTAAGTTCATATATAATTAAGAGATCTATCTTAAGCTAATTTACAAAATGATATATTTTGATGTATCTAACTTAAAATACAATACAAATTTTTTAATTGAAGATGCATAATTATTTAAAAGTATAAATATAATTAATATATATGATATGAATATATGTCTAATAAGATGATTTTTCCTAATACGACAAAATGTAAGTTAAAATAAATTTCTTTTTCAAAGAAAAAATTCCTCATATTTCAGTATTTATTATTAGAAGATATTGTATGGGATTAATCGTTAGCAATGATTGAGATAGTGGCCACTGATTTATTTCTAGGAATGGTGACTGAAGTTCACATAATGTAGACTTAAAAGCACCATACAAAAAAAAAAGAAAAACAAATCCTCAATTTCCAGAAAATAATTTTGTGGTTCAATATATGATAACAATGGGAATATTTAAATCATTCACACTCGATTGTTTATATCAAATCAGATAATCTTATAATTCACTATTATAAAGTGAGTGTGACTCAGTTATGGTTAGTTGCGATAAAGTTTATGCAACATATGGATTTATATTTTTACATCAGTAGGTTATATTTTTGTATTGTAAAAATCTCTTAAAAGCATAATCATGTTTTATTTGCATAAAATAGTAAAAAAATCATAGGAAATATACTGTGATTATAGAATATAACTTGTCAAAAGTTATAGAAAGTATACAATGATTATATAATATAACATACCTATACATAAGCTATACAATGAGTATACATTATGATACATTCAAAATGCTGACTATAATTTAACTATACATAAAATATACACTTAATATATATCGAGTATACAATCTCAATCAATTCAAATTACCTCTAAACAGTCCTAATTCTAAATATGAAATCCTCTCGTGATGCTTCGAGTCTTTCATATATAATTTGCTTGGAACAATTTATATTTGTCGTACATAATATTTTCTAAAAAATGAAGAAAAAAAGTGGAAGAAGAAACTAGAAGAAGAAGAAACTGCCACGACGATGACAACAAAGGTGGAAAATTGACAATTTTTTTTGATAATCAACTTGTCCTAATTGTCATTTAACGTAATTATAAAAAAAATTCACATTTTGCAAAATCACTACAGTGGTAGTGATTTTGCTTTTTCTGGTGGGGTAAATCGCTGTTGTTCCAGCGATTTTGCCATTTTGGTTAATATAAAATTTTATATACCGTTTTAAAATTTTTGTTAATATTTTATACCCTTTAGGCTCCGGACTCTCATATTGATTCACCCAATTCAAATCTTCTAAACTCTAAACTGATATGTAGTCCAAACTAGCTAATAAAAACTCACTATTTTAAAAAAAAATGGTTTTCTTGTTTTGTTTGATATGTATTTTTGGTAGGTACTTAAATCAACTACAAATACATAAATTGATTAAAATTAAATAAAATTTAAACGAGTTTGAGTTATGATTCATTTTGTAATCTATTTCAGTCCAAGTTACCTATAATTCTGTTTACATATAATGCATCAATTGATTTTAGTGTAAATATGAAATAGTATAATAAGTCATCCATTAATGTGGTAGCTAGCTTTGGTCTATGGAGAATTGAATACAATGAACTACCGGCAGAAGATAACGTACATTATTTTCCTTGTTTTATTTTGTCTTTAATATATATATATATATAGAGACACTTCACTATATATACTATTATTATTTATGTTTTTAGAATATCACGTATATTATCACAAATTAAGAGTTCCCTACATCTTACACTTAGATACATGTATTTTTGCTACAAGATACACAATAATAGGGAGACCGACGAGTGAGATTCGTATGTATCCCAAATAAATGCGAATTACACTAGATACATGTATATGCATGTTTCTGTAGTGATTCACATATATCTAGGATACCACTTACAAGAGAGAGCGGCGAGCGAGACGAGAGGGGTGAGATAGGCCGATGGGATTTTCCATGTACCATAAATACACGTGAATCCACTTAAATATAGTGTATCTAGAAAATTACACCTAAATTTGACCCCATGTATCCAAGATACGTATATCCAGACGTATCTGGAAGTATCAAAATCTTGTAAGATATGTAATATTACTAACTAGAGTATATCTTAGTAATTAACTCCTAAATTAGTGAGATTTATATAAGTTTCCCAAATAAAAATGATACTTAAGCTCCAAAATAAATTATTTCACGATTTTATTCCAAACATAGGATAAACTCATTTTAAAAATTAATTCAAAATTAGTTCATTATCCTTCGTACTAAATACGCCTTTAATATACAATAACAACAACATATCTACTAAAATTTTACTAAATAAAATATAAAAATGATAATATGTACGCATTCCTTATTATTACCTGATCAGGGATAGTAAATGAGCCTTTAGTATATGCAAAAAATTAAAAAAAAAATATAAAATTTTGAAATATCTTTTGTAGGAAAGGATGACCAATTAATAGTCTTTCAAACACCATATTAATCAATGTCCCATCTTTCATTACCCTCCAAATATTTCATTTCAAGTTGAACAAGTTAATTATCTCTTTTTTATATATTTCGTGTCTTTTCTTCTTTTCTCTTCCCAAATCACTAAATTGGAGTAACATCAATTAATCATGAATTAAATGCAACACACCCTCCAACCAACGCAATAGGGCAAGTAGACAACTACCAAATTAATCCATCATATAATAATAATAATAATAATAATATAATTCATGTCTATATATGTTGTACTCTCTATTTATAATAATAATTCCAAATTCACAAAAACATTATATTCACACAACAATATATACATATCTTTGTTATGTACTTTTAAGTCTTTATAATTTGTCTTCAATATAATCATCCAGTATTTGAAATTCACGTTCTAACCATTATGAAGACATTGGAGACAAGCAATGGGGCAAGTGGTTCTAATGAGGGAAAAAATAGATTTGATGAAGAATTGAATAATTGTAGAAAATATGATATGATTTTGAGAATTATGGGGCTAATTTTTACTTTAGTAGCTGCAATTGTGGCTGGTTCTAATAAGGATACTGAATCAGTTGCAATATCTCTTGTAGATGGATTGCCTCCTTTGCACCTTACTCTAACTGCTAAATGGAGTTATATGTCTTCCACTGTGTAAGTTAATTCAAACATATACTATATATAAACTTGATCTTCTACTGTCTTATTTTTCACGTCACTAATTCAGTTATAATTACAAATGGTTACGTATCGTTACTTATAATTCAGTTATTATAAGCTATTACATATAGTTATTTTTTAAATTAGTTTTAGATAACTAGCTTTACCTTATTATTCAGATTACTAGTTTCACTTTATTATATATAAATGTTTGTTATATAGTGGTTACAACTTACATGTATTTAATTTTTAAAACTAGTTTTAGGCATCTAGCTTTGCCTTATTTTTCAAATTACTAATTTCACTTATTATGAATGTGAATGTTGGTTACACGTGGTTATCTTTTAAACTAGTTTTACACTACTATAACTTGTTATTTAAAAAATTAGTAATTTCATTTGCTATAGATATTTATATGTAGTTATTTATTTCACGCGTTTTTTTTAAGCATGTTCAGCTTTCAAAATTCTTGAATCCCCCTTATAAAATTATTGTAATAAAAACATGAATAGTAAATAATTGTTACAAAACAATTAGTTTATGCAACTATATTCAATTAATTGAGTTAGAGAGGCAATTAACATAAACTTATTAACATCCTCGGTGTATATAAGTTAAAATCTTTCGTTGTTTAACAAATGATAGGTATTTTGTGGCTGTAAATGCGATAGCATGTGCTTATGCAGCGATATCTATGGCGTTTATATCTCTAACAGGAGGAAATTGTAAAGGCTCTATCCTTGTTGTTGGTCTAGACTTGGCTATGGTGGCATTGCTTTTTTCAGCCAACGGGGCGTCGGCTTCAATTGGACTCATTGCTTTAAATGGAAACTCACACACTCAATGGCACAAAGTTTGTTATGCTTTTAAAAGATATTGTATTCAAGGGGGAGCCGCTCTTGTTTTATCTATGTTTGGTTCATTCTTCTTTATTTGTATTGTGTTTCTATTCACTTATAATCTTCATAGAACTACTTTAAATTAGTAAAGAGTCTATGTCGATATATAAAAAAGTTATGAAGAAATTAGATGAAATTTGTACTCATATTTATTACTTGTCAGCTATGTTTGTAGCCATTGCATTTCAATAAGCTACACTAATAATACACCTACTATTTATAATGGAATTAACTCCAATTGTATGTCTTTTAATCGTTTCATATTAGTTGTCTTTTAAAATTTTTACACATGACTTTAATAAAGGCGATACGTAATATCAATATATTAATATCAAGTCTGCATTTATAGTCACAAAGGGAATAATAAATATAGACTTACTGTTGTTGAATAGGAATAGGCTGCGCTACCCCATCAACCTAAGCCTCAATACGAGAACTGACACTTTTTAACTCTAGAAATTTAACTGTAATTTTTATTTTTTTCTTATGATCGATACATAAATTAAAAAAAATGTTATTTTAAAAGAATTTATCAATAATCTAGACAACAGCGGAGGTGGGAGTTAATGTAAGGTGGGTGGGCCTGAGAGCAAAGATGGGGCATGTTAAAGAGTGAGAAGTGTATAATCAATGTGATACATTATTTATGTAATTAATTTGTATTTTGTACTTGTACTAGTGGATTATTTATCTAATATTTTAAAACATCCTAGAAGGAAATGTTTTTTAAAAATTTTCACCACGAAAAATTAAAATATTTTTCGAAACTCTTCCAAATAAGAACCTTTATTACTTTAAATAGGAGCAAACAAAAGCAAAGGAGAGAGAACCAAAAAGGTACTTAACAATGTGTATTTAAAAGTCAAAATTTATGGGGGAGCAATAAAACTTGAAACCTATAACGATATGGTCCACATGACATGGTTGCTGATTAATAGAAAGTCACATGCCCATGTGGAAGCAATTCGAGCCTCGAAATATTACAAACCTAATTATTTTTTGAATCGTATAAAGTAAATGTTGATACTCTTTTAACTTTCTTCATATTCAAAATTCTTTTAGTAAAGATTCTAGCTCTGTCACGATCATGGAACCTCAGAGTTCATATAATCGAAATTCCATCACATCTTCGAATAAACTTGACAAGAACTAGGAAAAGAGAAAAACAAAGAGAAGCATAAGCTATTCACACAGAACTACAAAAGTTCACTAATTTGATAAACATTTGAATGAATGTATATATAAGCTGAACTGCAAAAGCCTACATACACAACAAGCTACACAAAACACTATACTAAAAATCTCATTGTTTTTTTTACCCCTTTTCTATGCTACATGTTTTTATCAACTTCTTTTAGCTTTACAAATTATTATAGTCTATAAATACATGCTGAAATATAAGATAGACACCCTAATTGCCTCTATAGATCCTGCGATCGAGCTGATAAAAGATTTGCAGTCCACACGACAGAATTGACTAAACGTTTTCCAGTACAGTATACCGATGATCTTCAAGCAGAATGTCCTGGATTCGGAAAAAAACAAACAACGTTTGACATTACTGATGCACGGAGGAATCCCTGTAATCCATCTTGGCAAAACGTCCCTTGATTCGTGTTCTAGTTTCTGCACGAGCCTTCCTTGACTCGTACCTAATATGCTTCTCATATCTGACGAAAACATAACAACAGAATAGAATACGAATTCATCTCTAATACCAAGCAAAACGCGACTAAATAGACTGAATGAAAAGGCAAAGTGTTGTTGTTACCTCCTTGTTTTCTTCTTCTCCTTGTACCGTGACACAGCAGTTTCTCTTTCTTGGCTGTTTAACTCGCGATGAACGACTTTAGGTACCATTTGAAATGTTTCAGTAGTGGGAGGATGATGAGATTGTTCTTCATTTCCTCCACCAGAAGCATCACAAACATCTGAATCTCTGTCGGGTAGTAAGCACTTTGTCTCAATGAAGCAGTCCGTTAAAGAAGAAGAAAAGCCTTGATCTACGAATTCACCAGTATCACCGTGCCAATGGAAGGCGCTCCCCTGCACAGGCAAAGGACCATGATCAAGTCAAGTTTTTCAACACTGCAAATGCTATGTGAAAGTTAAACTCCTTTTGTGTGAGCTCGTTCACATTGCTGATCTCAAGCTCGGATAAAAGAGGAGGGGTTGCCTAGGGTCAATCAAAAACTACCTCTATATCCCATAAAGGTAGGGATAAGGGCCGTACATCTTATACCCCATACCCCACTTGTGGGATTACACTGAGTTTGTTGTTGTTTTTGTTTTCTAAGTCAAGGTTGAGTGCAATTAATTGTGGTTCACAAAACTATCAAAAAGATAATATTCAGTGTTTGTAAGTCGGATTGTTCACACATCCAATACCATACAGTGTCTTTGTCGGAGATAGATGGGGTTGGACAATTCTCATCTCTTGAGCTTATTTTTCGAATTAATTACATCCCAGGTTCATTTATCGCTCTAACAACTTAAGTTTTCACATAGACGTAACACAAATCAAACATTTAACAACTATAAGAGGAGCAACAGAGAATGAAATGATCTTTACCTCAGATGAAGGAACTACATGTTGATCTGAACTCTGCATAAATCCCGAACCTTTATATCTCAACGGACAATTTTGTACAGGTTCCATAGATTGAAATCCTGTAGTTGGTACATTTTCATCTTGATCATCACCCGAATTTGGTTCCAACTTTGATAATTCGCGAAGCTGACTAAGTATTTCTTCCTTGTGTTTTCCACAAGCAGCATTTCGGTTCTAATTACAAAAATATATAAGGAAATAACAATTATGATATCTGAATGTTCTGTTAGCATAAAGGGTATATATAGTGTACTTTAATTTCCAAAAGTATGACAGATGCTATAGTTCAGTGATTTATTAGTTTTTTTTCCCTAAAATCTTATCGGATTTTGAAATTTCATCTTCAAAATATGTTAAAGTTCCGAAAACTAGCTCAAAAAGAAATTTCAGTCCCACTCACAAGAACTCAATTTGTTTCAAATTGTAAAATATATGGGGAGGTCGAAGTAAGATGAAAAATGAATAAAAAGAAATAACCTTCGGTAGAGGAGGAACCCCAATAGCTTGATAATTATGTCCAGAATCATTATTATTAGCAATCAAATCATCAAGAGTAACAACAGACGGAGTATCCCAAATAACCCAATCAGAGAAACCATAACCTCCATCATCACCGCCACACAAAAGTTCCTTCTTCCCCAAATCTTCAAATCCAAGAATCGACAACAGCTCAGAAACAGAAGGACAACCGGTAAACCCCTCGAGTGGTCTTCTTTCATGTAGAGACAATAGTTTATTATGAGATTCCCAATCACAATTTTGACACAAAACAGAGGTCTCTGTACAACAGAGTATAGAAGCTGGAGAAGAATCACAATGATTACAGAGCAACCAACGAGTATGTTTAGTGAAAAGCTGATTAGTTGAATGAACTTCACGGTCACAGGTAAAACAGAGCTTAGCTGAATCTGCTCTGCAATACAAAAGTGCTGTGTTGTTTCCACAAAAATCACAAACATGCTGATGATGATTTTCTTCATCTTTTTTTACTTCAGTCATGTTTTTTAGTTGAAATGGAGTTTCTTTGAGAGATTTTTTTAGGTCAGCATTGGCTGTGGGAAAGCTGCAAATGCAGAGTTGTTTTGTTAGGCACAAGAATCTTTATCACTTTTCAAAAGGGGGATTGGGGGTCCAGAAAGAGTGGAGATATTAATATCTCTCTTATTTACTTTTTCATTGTTTCGATCTCCCCATACGTGTGACTGATCACGGGGATATTGGGGCTAAACGGTTCATTGTTTGTATTCGATGTGGCGTAGACGAGGTAAAGACTTAATTCTGATATCTCATGAAAAGTTACTGTCGAAATTAGAATGGTTGTTAGAATGATATTGTTGTACGGGATTGAGTGTTGGTCTGTCAAAAGCTCACACGTTTAGAAGATTCATGTTACATATATGAGGATGGTTAGGTGGATGTGTAGTTGTACTAGGAGTGATATGATTAGAAACGAGAATATTTAAAATAAGCTTTTAGTGGCCTTCGAAGTGTACAACGTGAAGAGAAGATGCACTAGTAAGGAAGTGTGAGAGATCGGTTATAGAGAATAAAATGAGAGGTCGAAGAAATATTAGAAAGTGGTGACAAAATAGGATATGACGCAACTTCATGTTACTGAGTACATGATCTTAAATAAGAGATGGATGACATGTATTAGGGTAGAAGGTTAACTGGTGGAGTAATGTTGTCTCGCTTAGGTTAGTTGGTGTCATTATACGAATTATATTATTGTAATTCTTGTTTTTGATACTTTTCATTATCTGTTAATTGTTTTAAATAATCTATCATAGTATGTTGTTTTTTATGTTTCGATTATCACACTATTTTTTATGTGAATTTTGCTCCCTTCTTGTTGACTTAACTCTATTTTCTTTACTATTTCCTTCTTATTTATATCTTAATTCACCGCATTTTAGGCGAGGAATAGTCACTGCACCCGCACGAGGTAATCACAAGATCTACTCACATTCTATCCTCCTAAATCTCACTTGTAGAATTTTACTAGTACATTATTATTGAGAAATATGCATCAAATAATACAGAAAGTCGGACATCAATTAAAAAAACTAATAACATCAATAAACTAATGTGATAATCGAAATATAATAAATAACAAATATCAAGAAATTATATAAATAAACCAGAGGAGAAACCCTTCATGCAAGTCACCGACTCTTCCATCCCTCAAAAACAACAGTTCAACTAAAAATTACAAATTAGTATTACCTAATTATAATATATATTATTTATCACAATTTATAACTAGTACATACACATAAATGAACATAATTTTACATAAAAAAAAAATAGGTGTGAGGTAGGTATTTTCCTTGAATGTTTGTTATAAGTACTTTATTTTAGGGTGTGTTTGGTACGAAGGAAAATGTTTTCCATGGAAAATGTTTTCCTAGAAAATGTTTTCCTGGAAAACAAGTAGATTTTGGATTTATTTTCTCATGTTTGGTTGGTAAATAGAAAATATTTTCCGGAAATGATTTTTAGTGTTTGATTTATGAATGAAAAATGTTTTTGAAAAACATCTTTTATTTTTACTAGACTATAAAATAATTTATGAAATTGAAAATAATTTTTTTTTATTTTTTTTATTTTTTTTATTTGGGGTGTTGG
>NC_028645.1:77782996-77840411 GCF_001406875.1 Solanum pennellii
GGGGGGAGTATAAAAATAAAAATTTAAAGTTAAAAATATTTTTAAAAAGCAAAATTAATCTTTTCGGTAGAGGGTGGGTGGCCGGTGGTGGGTGGAAGGGGTGGGGGTCAGGGATCGGGTGAAAAAATAAAATTTTGAAATTGAAAATATTTTTTTTAAATTGATGTTTTTCTCAAAAAAATGTAATTTGAAATTAGAGGAGATTTTTGAAAAATATTTTCCTTAATTTTTGAAGGGAAGTCATTTTCCTTAATTTTGAGGAAAATGAATTGATTTGAAAAACATTTTCCAAATCTTTTGCCCCAACTAAACATGAGAAAATTGAAAAATATTTTCCAGAAAATGTTTTCCTCGTACCAAACACACTCTTATTATTATTATTTTTTAAAAAAGGTTTCTTCAAGTGCCCTATCCTCGATACTTTCTCTTTTGTACTTTTTTTTTACTAACGTTCACTACAAGATCTTTTCCCTTTAACAAGTTTGACTTTTCTCAAAGAAAGAAAAAGAAGGATTCCGATAAGTTGACTTAATTATTTACTACTTACGAAGTTAAAAAAATAAAATGAAATATTTGAGATTTATTTTGACGCTTATTATTAAGTAAACTTTTATTTTTATGTTCATCAGATTTAAAATTATTATAAATACGAAAATAAATCGTATAGTTATATATCAAACAAAATTTTAATATCTGAATTTTTCAACGTAGGTGTCACTCGATATCCATTGAGTAAGGGTGGATCCACCCCTCTCTCTATATATTAGATAGTTGGTGTCCGTGCTAACACAGACTCAATATATGTTAATCCCAATTACAGACCTAATATATGTTATTTCCTTTTTATTTTAATTTATGTGATACAAATAAAGTTTTTTTAAAATCGATCAATATTTTGTAATTTTTTTTAAAAATAAAATATGTGAAGTTGTTAATTTATTGTGATTTATAATACGTTTTGCGTAATTTTTGAATAAAATATGTTACTCCTATTCCAATTCACGTGTACAATTATAAATATGTTAAGTTGTTAATTTGTGAATTCTAGAACTTGTAAGGTCATTTGCAAATAATATAGGTTTACCTCTTCTATTCAATTTAGTCAAGAAAAATTATTATATGATTTAAAAATATTTTGAATTGTTAATTATTGTGATTTATAATATCTTCTACGTAATTTTTAATGTAATACATATTACTCTCTCCGTCCTATTTCACCTTTTTACTTTACACTTGCATTAAGACCTTTTACCCTTATTTAATATTTTCTTAAGTCAACTTTATAATAAATGATGAAACATTTTCAAGATTAATTAATTACTCTATCAAAGGTATAATAGGCAAAATATGATAATTTATACATAAATTTCATAAAATGACAAGCATTCTGGTCCAACTATTTATAGAAATGAATGACATATAAAATGAGACAGAAGGAATATTACACATTTTCAAATTCATGTGACAATAATAAAATTTCAAGAGTCAATGAAATCTTTCTCAAAGATTTAATTTTTTAAAAGTTGAATCTTTAATATGTTTTGTAGCTACTCCCTCCATTCACAATCCAAGGTGTATTTGACAAATATAATTCTGCTATATCAAGAATATCAAAAATCCACATAAATTTTTAATTAAACTAAATGAAGTAATTATTAAGAATAAAATTGAAAAAATAACTAATTGTATTTTAATTATTCAAATTAATAATTAATTTTAAATATTTATTGTTAATATATTTGTCGAATAATTGTGAACGAAATAATTAAAATATAAGTGAAGTAATTAAATTTCAAAAAGTTAATTGCCACAAAAGAAACCAAGGAAAAAAAAATTAAAGGAGAAATTGTGAGGAAAAAAAGGAAATGGGAATAGTTGAAAGGGGGGTCTACATGTAAAAAGAAATTTGGAAAAAATGTGGAATAGGCAAAAATAGAGGGCCCACATTTTTTTGGCTGAAGTAAAGCAAAAAGGGAAATATTGGTGGACTTTTATATCCAATAAATAAGAAAGTGCAATTTATAAGTATAATATTATTTTTATATTTATTTAGTTGGAAATAAGTTATTTTAGGATAAATTATTTTGATTAGAAAAATATAAGTGCATATTTATCTTAGAAGACTAATAAAATTAAAATATAATTAACTATGCAATGAAGAGTATAAATTTATCATTGTGCTGCTAATTTATGAGATCTAATTCAAATTTAATAATAACGCTCTTTTATTATTTTTATTTCTTAAATTTATGTTAAAATTCATATTTAAATTAGGATAATATTGATGCTCAAATTCTAAAATTCTATTTTTGCACTCTGCACCTCCCCACCCCTTTAAGTTATAACCCCTCATACCAATCCAAATAGTATCGAAATATATATAATAAAATATGTTTTATACAATAAAATATTTTTGAACTAATAAATTTTATCAATTTATCAAATATTAAAAAATAAGTAAAAGAAGGAATGAGTTATTTAAAAAAAAAAACTCTCTAAAAAACATTTTTCTACCAAAACACACCCAATTTATTTGTTTTTGTTTTTTTCACAAACTCATTTATACGGAGATTTGCGAGCCTCTTTCTTTTGCACTATAATTACAAAGATTTTTTTTTTAAAGCATGGACAAATTATATATTTGATGGTTGGTTAAAATAATTATATTTATTAGCTTCGAAGAAAAGGAAAATAACTACTTGAAAATTAATGGTTTAATTTATTTTTTAATTTCTCATATGGTGTTTGGTATTTTCATTGGAGTCCCCACTATGTCTGAATTCATGATGGGAAGTTCTATATTGAGAGATAATTCATTTCCTGACAAAGACGTTTTCACTCTCAAAGAGACGTGACCTCAAGATCACCTCTAATTAATAATAAAATATATAATACTTATCACTTTATCACAATTTCTGTTAATATTAATGGTTCAATTCGTTATACGTCGCCCAAGTTAAGTTTCAATTTCTAACAAGTTCAAATGAGCAAAGAACAGGTTTGGCAAGTCAAGGTGGTTGGTCTCAAAAGGAAATTAATTAAATATCTCAAATGAATAAATGTGTGAAGTCATTACTTTTTGAAAGTGAAATATCACCACCTTTTATTCATAGAAAAATATAGTTGTAGAGTATTATTATTTGTGGGACTATGACTTCACCATTTGGCACTATGTACTAATTAGAGAACACTCTACACAAATCACCATTCACAAATAGACAATACACATGCATAACGTTGGTGTTATGACTAAGACTTCACTTTTGTATACTTGGGGAACACTTCAACATAAAAAGAGTAAAAGACACACAACATATATCATCCTATGCGTCATTCATATTGACAAAATGAAAAGTTTTTTTTAGTAGATACGATATGATCCAGTTATTTTATCGAGGATATGATCTTAAATAGGAGATCATGAAGGATACATATTAGGGTAAATTATTAGTTAAGTAGTTAATACTCTCTCCAATTTATTTTTACTTGTCACAATTTGACTTGACATATTCATTAAGAAAATAATTAACGATGTAAGTATGTTATCAAAACTGTCAGTTATTAAACGATGTATTAGAAAATGATTCGAAAAAATAAGTATTTAATGTTAAGAGTAAAACATGAAAAAAACTTTATTATTTTTTCGTGATAAGTCAAAAATAAATGACAGGTAACAAACGGAGTGAATAATTAATTTTTTCACTTTTTCCTTCATATTAGTTAATTGTCATTGGATTATACTCTTAGAGTTGCTTGTTATTTTATTTCTATTACTATTGTTCGGATATGAGGTGTGAACAGGAAATAAGAAAGAATAATTTTAGAATTAAACCAAAAAAAGCACCTTCTCATTGTTTATAAATTAAGAGGTTTTGCCTTAGATTATTTCATATATTGAAATGCAAAAAATGTTTGAAATATTTCTCTTCTTAATTGTGCATTGTTTCCAACTAATTAAAATATAAATGTTTTATTGAGCTCATTGAAATTCTGTATTTTATACTGCCACTTATTATATAAATATTTTTTATTTTATCTTAGGAGAATGTACTTTACAGTGCCACTTATTATATAAATATTTTTTATTTTATTTTAGGAGAAAATAATCTAAAATCTTGATAGTGAGTTATAATTCCTTAATAACATACAAGCAATTTATGGAAATTACCAACAACTATTTAGTTCTTGAGCTTTTCGACTATTATATTATTTTAATATAGTGATTGTTTTCTTTTTTAATATGCTTTGTCCTACTTCCTTTAGCATTTTATCTACACTTTTTTTTTTTTAAATTATTTTTTTTTTGAATTGAAGATCTATTTGAAACAATTTTTTTATCTATTTATATAGACATAACTAAGATTATCTACATATGTACTATCCTTTCACACTTCTAAAATTATATTTAATATCTTATTATTAAAAATTATGAAGAGACACAAACAAGTCTTTATTGATCGGATTTAGAGGCTTAATAATTGGAGAAAAATAAAATGCAACACACAGCATTAAACTCCATGGTGGCTCACATATACTTGAGGGGCGTTAATAATAATCTCTTCGTCTAAATTTTACTTTTTTATATTTTGACATTTTTGTCAAGTTTTAAGAATTTTTTAATTTACTCCCAAAAATTTAACTATATTTTTATACCTAACACGACTTCAATTTTCAAATTCTTCTTTAAACTTAAATTAGTAATTTTTAAAAATATATAACAAATAATGAAGAGATACATATTTCTAGACAACTCTCTTAAATGACAATATAAAACTTCTAGACAACTCTCTTAAATGGCAATATTACAATATAAATAATGACAATAAGTGAGGTGCACATACGTACGATAGTTGAAAAATATTACAAAAAGCATTTAGTATTTTAATACTTTAATTGGGTGGACTTTTGTAATTACATTATTGGAATCATTAAACGGGACCTAGAAATTTGTCATCACAAGATAATTAAAATAGGCTAATGGTCTAAATTATAAAATTTCACTAATAAATATATGTATGTTAATTCCTTTACCAATTATTTGGCCATGGATAGTTTTATCGTTTCTCATAATATTATTCTGGAAAATTGTTTAAACATAGAATTGTTACAATTCAAATTCCATAAAACTATTTTTCACACTAAACCACTCACAAAAATTCAAAAATAACTCCAATTTATATTAATATCCAATTAAAGAACTCCAATTTTTAAACTCCATCCCCTCCCCTCCAAATTTTACGATTCTTACGTCCAAACACCTACATAATATCAATCTATAGTCATTATATCTTATTAATTCAAAAATTCGAGGGAAAATTACACTTCATGTGAGCCAACAAATTGTTACCATCAATTTTGGCCCAAGTATATCATATACACACACACATTATAGACAAATGAAAAAAATAGTAAGTTTCTTCTTCACAATTCCACAACCATGTAGTGGTATCACTGCAGCAAACCACTATAATACATTAGTGCTTGAGTTAAACTCGTCATTATACATACACATATGTATCACATGTATAACATGTATATCTTTGATACTCTTGAAAATATGTGTGTAATATACAACGATATATTACTTTAGTGATAAAATTGATCATAATTCATTGCTGGTTTCTTAGGAGGAAAATTGCACTTGAGTGCACATGTGACTATACTGAATTTACTTCTTGATTATTTGTTGAAGAACCTAATTCCTAAAATTAAATAACATAACTTTATGTGAAGTCGTTTAAATGGTTTTGGATTACTCAACCCATCGCCTTACCTTACTAAAAAATCACTATTTCTCTATTAAGAAAAATATCCGTGGATTATTCCTATAGATATATTGATTGTATCGATGAAAAAAGAAAAAATATTCGATAGCTATTTTCAGTATATTAGTGAGAATTTGTTTATCATCGTATGTTTTTTTTTTCTTTTCGGTAAACTGATTCAATGGGAATAGAATGGATATATCATGTTTTATAATACAAAATTTCATTGATTCACGGTGTATAGGGATGGCAATGGGGCGGGCAGATGCTGGCTGGGGTGGGTTTAAGGCTATGCGGACGGGGCGAGTTTAGGGCTATGCGGGATGGATTTAAGGTTGTGCGGGTGGGTGGATTCGGTGCGCGTTGAAGTGGGTTTTTATAAAACTAATGAGGGGCGAGGCGGCAAGTATATATGATTTTATGTGTGTTTAAACTTAACTTTTAATTTTTTACATATTATAAGAGTGATAGAACATTATTTATTAAGATAATTTCTTTAAAGCTATTAAAATATTCAAGATAGTAAATGAAAATGGTTTGATAAAAAATAATTCAATTCGTGTTTCCCAATTGACCTCTAAATAATAAAATAAAAAAATTATGCGGGGCGAGATAGGGTGAGATATGGGATGGATTGAGAATGAAAAAATGTTATGTGAGATAGAGCGGAGCAGATTAAAAATTTTATGGATTAAGCTCAATCCACCCCACACCGCTCCATTGTTATCCCTAACGGTGAGAAAAACTTTTGATTTTTCCATCAACATCTTTAATTGGATGCTTAGATTCTTTTGCACATATGACAATTTTTTTTTTATTTTTTTTGAAATTCCCCTTGTTTACTTTTGCTACGTTGGTGGAAAAAACAAATTACTTTGACAGTATAGTAATGAGAGCAACTAGTCAAAAAGTGGAGAATTTTATTTTCCTTTCCCAACTTTAAGCAAATGGAGCAAGAATGTAATATATCATGAAGAGTATAGTATTTTTGACTCCTTTAATTTCTAATATGTGAAGAGTATCTATACAACATGGTAATGCAAAATTTTGGAATAAGTTCTCAAAATTAATGCCAATTGAAATTTTGATTGGTGGACTAATTTTTTTTATTTTTTTTAGGTTTTGAGTCTTTGAAAATTAAGCTTTAAAGATAAATATGTATTGTGAATGGAAAATAAAGGGAGGGAAATTGAAGCTTAAGTTTATTTAGATTAAATTTGGCCAAAGTTACTCGATTCGATGAACTTGTGACTTATACATCACAAATATTTTAGTGCGAACAAAAATATTTTTATTGAAAATATTTTCTAGAAAAATAAGTGGGTATCTAAATAATCTTTTTGTGTGTGTTTGATATGTATGCAAAAAAAAATAAAATAGTACCACATTATTTATATATAATCTAGATAATTACTATGAGAGGTGGGTGGTTGGATGAAGGATGGGGGGTGGGTGGGTTTCGAGAGTAGTACTGGAGGTGAATATGAGGTATGTTGGAGGGCCGCGAAGACACAATCAATGTATAATATTCACTTGTAGAACTTTGTTTTCATACTTCCATTACAAAAATGTTTTTCCTTTTTAAAACTAACTTATTTAATTTTCAAAAAAATATTTTCTAAAACTCTTGACCAAACAAACATTACAAAATCGAAAAATATTTTTCTCCCCTAGAGACATCCTATATCATCCTCCGTAGACAAGAGAATACATTAGTGGACTTCTTGGCCAAGTTTGTCCATGGCCATTCATTTTGGTGGACAATGAGATTTGACCTAAGAATATCTCTTACTCTACTTTAATACTATACTGAATAATGTAACCATCACATCTAAACATCAATATTTTGTTTCATGTTTCCACACTATATATATTAAAGTGAATAATTCTCCACACATGTTGATTCTCCATAGAAGGAAAAATAAAACAAACTAAAGTAATAATAGTAACTTCAATTAAATGAGAAACAAATGAGAATACATTCTTTAATTTGAACTAGGGCACACACATCTTCACAACATTTTCATAATACAACTTCTTCAACTCAAACAAATTATTTATTTGTTCCTAGTAGTACTACTAGTACTAATTAATATTAATATCAAACTTCACTTGAAATAGGGGTGTGGTGGGGTTGTTCTTTTGGAATCATAGGAAAAATCTACTGAAATGGACGCATCGGTAGATCAATCAGAACTAGAACCAGTACATGTGTCGCCTGCTATTCAAGTAGCTCTCGTGAGTGGAGGGTCTTAATTACTTTTTAAAATAGATAAGTAAGGCTGGATAAGTTGAATAAGTAAGCCTTGGAGATGAAGTGACATGACTTCATTAGTAGAACCAACCAATGACCCCCCAATAAAAACAGCAGGAAACAAGAATGAACTATTGACACCCATTCTTATTAGGGCCTTTTCCATTTCTTTTCCATCAGACTCATGATCAATTTGACAAACATATGGAATTACACCAAGATCTTCAAATAATACACTCACTGCATAACTCAAACAACATGTACTCTTGCTAAAAATCACCACTCCATGATCTCTAGCCATTCTTTGTACCTTGTCCATATTTCTTTTTTCTTTTTGACAAAAATTAGATGAAGCAACTAGCCAAAAAGAGAGCTAGAGAAATAAAAGGGTTTTTATTTCACAAGCTCAAAGATAGATATATAGGCTAGGTTGCTTGAAAATAGGGGTGGGCATGGTGAGTCTATTTATAGTTATAAATAAATGAATAAAGAAAAGAATCATTCAAAAGATTTATGAGCTTTATTTAGATGCTTTGAAAAAAAAAAGATCCTACTACTACTATTTTGTTCCACATATAAAGGGCAAGTTGGAAGAACATATATTCTATGTGGTCATGCATGCATGTTTTTAATGGAGGAGGTATTGACCAAACCAATTATAAAACCAGTATAAACATATTTCACAGTAATATTTTAGGGTATATTTTATTTTTTAAAAGCTTACGACGTTAGATTGATATGCGTTACTCATGGTAACTTTTTACTCTTAAAACGTTACTCACAATAACACTTTACTCCTAAAACGTTACTGTGAGTAACGTTTTAGGAGTAAAACGTTACTCAAAATAACGTTTTAGGAGTAAAACGTTACTCAAAATAACGTTTTAGGAGTAAAACGTTACTTACAGTAACGTATATTAACCTAACGCTGTTAGTTTTTAAAAAATGAAATATACCCTAAATCGTTACTGTGCAATACGTTTATACTAATTTTGTAAAAAAATATTAAAATGTATTATTTTGATAAATTATTTTATATAATTGCTTAATTTGGTCAAAAATTCATACTAGAGAGAATGGAATTTAAGTTATATACATTATCGATAAAAAAAAATCTTATACATTGTATGTTTATTTCTTATAGCAGATGATAACACCATTTTTTTGGAATATAGATTTAGTTTTCGATCCATTCATGAGCCCACTTTGGTTTGTAGAAGTGAAATTCTTTTCTCTTATATAGTGTGTTGATTAAGGGTGTACAAAATCAAATCGAAAATCGAATTAAACTGCAAATTTAGTTAAATCGGAAAAAAGATTCGACTATTGATTTGGTTTGGTGTAGGAGAAAAAAATTCGACTATATTTGGGTTGTTTGGTTTCAACTTAAAAAAATCAACCCGACATTATATATATAATTTTAAAATTTTATTTTATACGTAAAAATATCTATTTTGATATAACTTTTAAGTATCTCTTATACTTTTTCATAGTTTTTATCTTTTGATATATTTATTTCATGTTTGGAAGTTAAAATTCTTAATGATCTAATAAAGATTATAATTTATACATGTTGGTAATTATAGTAAAGTTTAAATAAAAATTAAATTAATATTAATGCAAAAATAATTACAATTCAACACTAAGAATGACAATAATAGTATTGAATATTTGTTTTTTAGTTTTACATATATTTAGACAATTAAAATACATGATCTAATTTTACTTTCTTTTAATATTTAGTCATGTAATTAATACTTGCTAAACTTATTTTAGCATGATTTAATACTTTAAATTATGATCAATTTAATTATGACTTATTAATTTGCAATATTTTTTACGCGATTTTATTATGAGTTTCTTGTTGGATATTTTAGTGTCATTAATCATATCATATTTTTTTTGTTATTTTCTTGAGAAATAACTTAAATAGTTGCATTTTGATAGGACTAAAGAAATATTTGATGTACAAGTAAATTATATGTTTGTATGAATACTCTATCGAAAAAGCTCAAAAATCCGAAAAAACCTGAAGAAACCCGAAGTTGAAAAACTCGAGTTTTATTGGTTTGGTTTGATTTATAAATTCAAAAATCCGACAGAAATAATTGATTTGATATTTGAAAAACGCGAACCAACTCGGTCGTGTACACCCCTAATGTTATTTTTGTTCATAAAAGTCTTTCTTGATTTTTGTGCTCCTAATTTAATATTTAGAAAAACTTGTTGAATTTTGAGGGAATATCTCATTAAGGACAATATTGTGATATGCTTTAAGCTTTCAAAATTTTTCTATAATTTTCAAGATACAAATATTTTTCTCTAACATTTCCAACAAGGATGGCATAAAAAGTGTTTCATTCTTTTTTTTTAGATTAAATTTATACGGTCAGTCAATTATATTATATATAATATTATCTCAAATTTAATCTTGAATATTCCACCGTACCAAAATGATTCAAGATTTAATTGTCAATTGATTAGGAATTATTCCACTAATCTACAACTAAGTAATAAACAATATATTACTCACTACATGAATTAGTATAAAAGACTACACAAACAATAACAGGTAAAAAGGTAGGAGGGTGGAGCTGACGATTATTACTAATTATTTCTCAAAAACAAAGAAATAACTCATGTTGATTCTCATATAACATAAAATAAACAAAACATTGCTAAACAAAATTTGAAACTAAAAAGTTTGTGATTGACAAAATAAACTGATAAAAATAAGAAAATGTAACATGATTATAATGAAAAAATGAATAGTGTTTCAATCATACATGAATAAATATTAAGTATGTAATCTTGGGGAGATCAAATTTGTGCTCACCAAGATTTTCAAGAACTTTAATTATAAACAAGCCATTACAACCATTATAGATTGTGCAAAACTGTGGTTCAATATTCACAGGAAAATTCAGTTTATGTGTATCCTCAACCAACTGGATCGGCGATAAAGAACAAGAGTATATGGGAAAGTCATCTTTTTCAATGATTTATTTGTAATTTTTTTTTGAGAAATCTGATCATTCTTTGCATGGTTGAAATGTTTCATCCTAAAATATGACTCATCAAATAATGTGTCCAAAATTTTGAGACACATTTAAATCGAAGAAGAGACCGCACAGGTAACCTGCTGATGATGTCACTAAGTATGCCCTCTTCAGAGTAAACTTTCATGGCCAAAATAGGCAAAAAAAGTGTATTAGACACTTAGATTACTCTTAAAAATTTCAAATATTAATACCATTTCAATCAAGATATAAAAAAAATAAACCTAAAAAAATTCTTGATTTTTCTATTTACTATTAACAATCAAACAGAGTAATAAGATTTAGAAAAATTTCTTACTTCTTTTCTTTGTTTAGTAGGTATGTAAATAATGTTAAACCAAAAAGCATCTACACATACATATAAAGCAGGGAATGAAAAAATAGATGTGACATCTTTTATAGATGAGAATTAGTATTTTTCAAGCAAATTAAATTTTCTTATGTGTTGATAGGATTTGATTGTTTGGTGGACTTATTTATAGGCCAATATTATTTGTTTATGGAAAAAAATATAAATATCCTACCAAAAAGAGAAATTTTTATAATCTATCCAAATTAGTAGTATCCAACAAAAAGTACCACTATATTATTTTCCTTTAATATCCATCTTCCATATTTAAAATCATAATATTTAATTTAAAATGTAATGCTTATATTGAAACTACAATATTTAATAAAGAATACAGTATCCAACTCATATTATAACAACTATAGAATTCAATTCAAAAGTAAAATAATAAATGAAGTAGATTATATAATTTAAACACTAAAGTATTCAATTTAAAAATACAATATTCAAATAAAAGTTATCATAGACATCTCCATGGATTAAATAAGATAATGAACATCAATTTTAACTTTGAAATATATGACATATATTATAGGTAGACTAACATATGTATCTCAAATAAACGGGTGATATGCTACTAATAGACATTAAAATGTATACATATTATTCCGACTATTATATTATTCTATCTATCTATATATACATATATACATATAAACTAACAATATGCAATTACATCTCATCATGATATAGAATCAGCGTAAATTTGTATGACCAAACGTTGATCTCATCTCATGATTTCATATCGTAATATGGTATCACAAGTCCAAATGTTGATCCCATCTCACGATTCCATATTGTAATATGCTATCGGATGGCCAATACCTACTAGAATACTAGATTTAATAGTAGTAATATAGAAAATTGATTCTCTTAAAATGAGAGGAAACCCCTCAATTTCTAAAAAACAAAGAATAGTGCAAAAAAATTCTTATTATGTCTTAGTGTCTTACCGAAAAGGATACAACCCTTTGAAAAAAGTCACACTCTTTCATAAAAATCACTTTAAAACACAAAACCTATCACAACAAAAACATAACATTTTCATACTACAACTTCTTCAACTCAACAATTTATTTATTGTTCCTAGTAGTACTACTAGAACTAATTAATATCATTGTCAAACTTTTCTTAAAATAGGGGTGAGGTGGGGGTGTCCTCTTGGAATCATGGGAACTGAAGGAATATTGATTGTATTGAAGTGTTAACCTAATAAGGGAATACATGGGAGATATATATAGGAGATATAGGAAGGAGTACTAATCCTAATAGGACTAGGATTAAGGAGTACTAATCCTAATAGGACTAGGATTAGTACACAGTAAATACTAATATTATTTAATACTATTATTTAATACTATCTGTTATTATCCCCCCTCAAGCTGAGCTGAGCGGAAGAGAACGGAAGCTTGGAACTGAGGTAATCGTGTTGTCGGCTCGGGAGAGGCTTGGTGAGAATATCAGCCGGTTGTTCTTCAGTGGGTACATACTGCACAGTCATGGTGCCGGCCTGAACTTCATCGCGAACAAAGAGACAATCGGTATCAACATGCTTCATTCTGGTGTGTAGGACGGAATTCTTGGCCACACAGATGGTTGATTTGTTGTCACAATAGAGAGCAGGAACAGTGTGAGTGGCGCGGAGTTCGCGAAGAATATATGTGACCCACATGGTCTCAGCAGCAAGAAGAGCAAGGGCGCGGTATTCAGCTTCAGTCGAGGACCGAGAGACCTTGGGTTGTTTTTTTGTACACCAGGAGATCAGGTTCGGCCCCAAAAAAACGAGAAACCCCGATGTAGATTTTCTGTCATTTTTATCATTCGCCCAATCTGAATCTGAGAAACCCCGAAGCTCCAAGTCCCCGGGTCGAATGAGTAAACCACGACCAAGAGTGCCAAAAATGTACCTGAGAATGCGTTTTAGACAATGGTAATCATGTTCACTTGGTTGATGCATGCGCTGAGCAACTCGGTTGACAGCAAACTGGATGTCAGGACGGGTAATGGCCAGATACTGTAGAGCCCCAATGAGGCTGCGGAAGTGGGTGATATCGGCAAAGGGGGTGTCGGCTCCATTCGTAGACGAAGAGACTGCCATCGGTGTTGGTTGACTGGTGCATTTTTCCAGTCCAGCTTTCTGCAACAGATCTCGAGCATATTTTGACTGATGAAGAAACAAGCCGCTGCCTGTCCGAGAAACCTCCATTCCCAGAAAATAATGTAACGGGCCAAGGTCCTTCATTTTGAAGGTAGTATGCATAGCTCGAGTGACATCCTGAATGAGAGCTGCAGTAGAGCCTGTAATAATGATATCATCTACATAGACAAGAAGAATGACTGTACCGTGTGCTGAATGTCGAGTAAACAGACTCGTGTCGTGTACGCAACACGTGAAGCCGAGTCCCTGGAGGAACGTTTTCAGACGTGTGTACCAAGCACGGGGGGCTTGCTTGAGCCCATACAGAGACTTCTGGAGTTTGCAAACATGTTGAGGGAAGCGGGGATCAACATAGCCCGGTGGTTGCGTCATGTAGATAGTTTCATCAAGCATGCCATGAAGAAAAGCATTGGAAACATCCAACTGATTGATGAGCCAATTGTTGCGCACGGCGAGTGACAGTACCAGGCGAATGGTTTCCTGCCGAATAACAGGACTGAATGTCTCGGAGTAATCAAGCCCATACTCCTGATTGTAGCCTTTAGCAACCAAACGAGCCTTGTACCTGGAAATACTGCCATCCGCATTGTGTTTAATTTTGTACACCCATTTACAGCCCACTGGGTGCCGCCCATGGGGCTTAGGTACAAGAACCCAAGTTTTCTGATCAGTCAAAGCCTTAAACTCGTCATCCATAGCATGACGCCAATAAGCATTTTTTGAGGCAACAGAGTAGGTTGTTGGTTCACTATCGGGAAGGGGTGTATTTGGTAGTATGGTAGCCTGAAAGGTTTTGGGTTTAAAGATACCGGCTTTGCCACGGGTTAACATGGGATGAGTATTGGGGGGTGGCACGGGCGGTGGTGATTCGGGGGTGGCCGGGAAGGACCCAAAACGGATCGGGCTGGAGATGTTGTGGGTATGGGGTGGTTCGGGTTGGTTGTGAGTGTGGGTGGTGGTTGCGGGTGTATTGTGGGTGACGGTCGAAGGGGTGATGAGGGGTGGTTGGGTAGTGGGTGGAGGTGTGGGGGAAGGTGGTGAGGGACCCTGTGAGTATGTTGGAAAAAGGGGAAGGACGCCAATGAATGATGTATTTGTGGAGGAGGAAATAGACTCGTAGGGAAACTCATTTTCGACAAATTTGACATGACGAGATATGTAGACTTTATGAGTTTGTGGGTCAAGACAGCGATAACCCTTGGAGGTAGGATGATAGCCCAAAAAAATACAAGGACGGGATCGGGGTTGTAATTTGTGAGTAATATGAGGGCGTAGCCAAGGGTAGGCAAGACACCCAAAGACGCGGAGGTTGGTATAATTGGGAAGTTCTTGGTAAAGGAGTTGATAGGGTGATTTGTTGGAGAGAGTGTGACTGGGCATTCTGTTAATGAGGTAGTTTGCGGTGGCTAGAGCTTCTACCCAAAAGGAGACAGGGAGATGAGATTGATGTAGAAGAGTAACCACCGTTTCAATGAGATGGCGATGCTTACGCTCAGCCACCCCATTCTGTTCGGGAGTGTATGGACAGGAGGTTTGATGTATAATTCCCAGGGATTGCAGAAACTGGCCAAAGATGTTATTGACATATTCCTTTCCATTGTCACTTCGAAAAAGTTTAACATGAGAATTGAATTGTGTTTTGACCATTTTTTCAAAAGTGACAAAGGTGGTGTATGCCTGTGATTTGTGTTTTAGTGGGTACAACCAAGTGTATTTTGTAAAATCATCCACAAAACAAATATAATAGCGAAAACCAGCAAATGAAGGAACAGCAGTAGGACCCCATAGGTCAGAATGAATAAGTTGAAAAGGTGCAGTTGTACGCTTCTCAGATAAAGTAAAAGGTAATTTATGAGATTTAGCAATTGAACAGGAGTCACAATTGTTTACATGAATGGAAGAAAAACCTAATTGAGACATTAAAGAATTTATTATTTGAGTAGACGGGTGACCCAGACGACTGTGCCACAACAGACTGTGGCCATCAGCCGAAAGAGCCACCGGAGCCACAGGAACGCTTTCTGAAACTGGGTGGGCAGACGAACTTGTGCCAGGAAGAACGTACAGACCATGCTCACAGGGGCCCTGAAAAATCACCCTCTTGGTAGTATTGTCTAGGATCTGAAAATCATTAGAGGTGAACAAGAGTGAGCAATTATTGTCTTTTGTGAATTGGTGAACTGAAAGGAGATTGGATTTAATAGAAGGGACGTGGGTAAGGTTACCTAGGTGAAAGATAGCGGTGGGGGTTTTAATGGTACCCGTGCCAGTGTGAGAAATATTAAGGGACTCACCGTTGCCAACAGTAATACCATTGGAGCCATGATATGGATTTGGAGCGTTAAGCTTGGATAGATCAGAAGTAACGTGCATGTTGGCCCCAGTATCCAACAGCCATTCAGAGGAAGGGCCGGCTTGAGATGCATAATTGGCACGGTTATCACTATTTCGGCTCTCCTCATACCGAAACCAGCAACGAACAGCGGTGTGTCCTGTTTTCTGACAGATTTGACAAGTTGGACGATCCCGCTCGTAAGTGCCCTGCCCGCCGCTGGAAGATGACTGCCCGCCGCTGCCGAAGGAGTGCAGGCTGTTGTTGCTGCCGTGCTGCTGACCGTCGTACGGCGGACGACTGCCCTGCCGACCGCCGCGCCCGCGGCCTCCGCTGTTTCTGCCGTAGCCGTCGCGGCTCCCCTGCCGGCCGCCACCACGCCCCCCGCGATAGTTCTGGCTTGCGGTGAGGGCGGTGGCCGGCTCCATAACAGCGGCTTCTCGGAGAAGAAGTTTGCTCTCCAGATCCACGTTGATTTCTTCACTTTTTAGCCACGAGGAGAGAGTAGCCAGGTCAACGGGCGTTGGACTGATGCGAACCGCCTGTTTAATGGAGGAGTAAGCTGATGGGAGCCCCCGAACGACGCACATGACGAGATCTTTTTCGGGAATGATTTCGTTCACGGTGTCGAGGGCTGTGATGATGGTGGAGACCTCGTCTAAATACTCCGCCATAGTTTTCGTGCCTTTGGTAATTGTGTGGAGACGATCACGCAATTGAAAAATATGAGAGTGGGAAATTGATGCATAGCGTGTTGCGAGGGCCGTCCACAGGGCTGAAGCAGTTGTGTAGGATCGGACGTGTTTCTGAACCGTGGGAGAGATGACCGCAATCAAACATGATCGGATCTGGCCATCCACGGCTTTCCAGGCGGCATGGGCCGGATTGGTTTTTTCTGATTTGTCCGTGGCGGTGATGACTGCCGGCGGCGGTTCTGTGCTTCCATCGACGTATTTGAGAAGGTAATTGGCCTCAAGGGCTGTAAGAACGGTGATTTTCCATGTAGGGTAATTTATGTCTGATAATTTTTCGGGAATCAGGGCATGAAGATGCCTGAGAAGGAGTTTAACGCCAGAAGGAAGTGAATCGAGAGGATCCACCTCGGTTGTCATGGCTGCCGCCGCCCAATAGAAGAGAGGGAACGATCGGTGCCCTAAAGAGAGAAAAAACCTAGAGAAAAGAAGATCTAGGTTTTCTGGCTCTTGATACCATGAAGGAATATTGATTGTATTGAAGTGTTAACCTAATAAGGGAATACATGGGAGATATATATAGGAGATATAGGAAGGAGTACTAATCCTAATAGGACTAGGATTAAGGAGTACTAATCCTAATAGGACTAGAATTAGTACACAGTAAATACTAATATTATTTAATACTATTATTTAATACTATCTGTTATTAGGAACAATCTATGAAAATAGACATGTCGATGGATCAGCTAGAATCAGAACCAAAATATATGTCGTATGCTATTCGAGTAGCTCTAGGGTGGGGGTCTTAATAAGTGAGCCTTGAAGATGAAGTGACATGACTTCATTACTAGAACCAACCAATATGCATGCACGTTTTTGATGAAATTTAAGTTATATATGTTATCAATATAAAATATACTAATATGTTTTATATTTATTTGTTGTGGCAGGTGATAACACCATTTTTTGGACTAATAGTGTTGAGTTTTGTCCTAATTTTTTTTTTTGATCTGTGTGCTCCTAAATTAATATTTAAGATAACTTATCGAATTTTGAGGAAATATCTGATTAAGGACAATAGCATAGATATGTTTTAAGCTTTCAATTTTTATTTTTTTTTTAATTTTCAAGATCAAATATTTTTCTATAACATTTCCAATAAGGATGGCATAAAAAGTGTTTCATTCTCTTTTTTGAGATCAAATTTATACCGTCAGTCAAATACATTATATATAAAATAATCTCAAATTTAATCTTAAATATTTCACCCTTTACCAAAATGATTCAAGATTTAATTGTCAATCAACAAGGAATTACAATTAAGTAATAACAATATATATTACTCACTACATGAATTAGCATAAAAGACTACACAAACAGTAGCAGCTAAAAAGATAGGAGGGTCGGGTGGCGGTAATCACTAATTATTTGTCAGGAAAAAAAATGACTCATGTTATTTCTCAGATAACATAAAATAAACAAAACTTTGATAAACAAAATTAGAAACTAAAAAGTTTATAAATAAATTAATAAAAATAAGAAAATGTTACATGATACTAGAAAAATGAAAAGTTTCTCGATCATACATGAATAAATACTAAGTAAATAATCTTGGAAAGAAAGCTTTCTGTGTATGTGAACCCATTCAGAAATTTACCTCGAGGCAATAATCAAAAGGGTCCACTTTTTGTCCTAAATTGAATGTCCCTACCATGTAAATGTGCGCACATGAATAATATTTCACCATTTGCAAACCTATATTTTGGCGTGGCTTTAAGAAGATAACGATCCTCTATAGATAATATTGCATTCCAAGATTCCTTGAGATTATAATCTCTCATTACCCATACCTTAAAAGTACGCATTTTCTGATCATGCATATTAGAATAAGCACAAAGCATTCCTTCCAATATAGAAATGTCAACATTACTTGTGTTCAACGAGCCTATGTCCTTTGGCAATGATATCTCTCCAAACACTTCATGAGAAATATTAAATGAAACCACAAAGTAGGTTTTTGAATTAATACCTATCCAATGAAATGCCCCATGTATAAATGCCAGAGAATCCACAGCAGGCACCTTATTGCGAGTGACACGAGGATGTTTACCAATTTTTCGCCAAGAATTATTTTCTAGTGAAAAAATTTCACCAGGCACTTTCCGATCACCAAATTCATTTCCCTCGATTTTTAGAATCTTATAGTCACCGCTTGAATCAACACTCAATCCCAAACATGAAGATAGTCCAAGTGAAAATTCTGGAACGGGAAGTTCCATTGATTCTCTCGTTGAGGGATTCCATAACAAAAGTATGTTGTTCTTAACAGTATTTTTGAAAACATTAATAATAAACAAGCCATCACAACCTTTGGAGATTGTAAAATACTCTGGTTCAATGTTTAGAGGTAAATTTAGTTTATGGGTATCCTTAACCAACTGAGTCGACCATAAAGAACAAGAGTATATGGGATGGTCAAATCCCCCAAAGCATTGTTGGTAACATAGAAAAGTTTTAGAATTCTGATCATTCTTTGCATGGTTAAGATGTCTCATCTTAAAATATGGCTCATCAATTAATATTTTCCAAAATTTTGAAACACATTTAAATCGAAGAACAGACTGCACAGGTAACCTGCTGATAATGTCAATAAGTATGCCCTCTTCAAAGTAAACTTTCATGGCCTAAACAGGAAAAAAAATTATGTTAAGACATTTAGCTTAGTTTTAAAATTTTCAAATATATTAATACCATTTTAATCATGATATAAAAAAGATGAACCTAATTTTTTTCCCTATTAACTATTAACAAACAAATGGAGTAATAAAATTTATAAAAATTTCTTACTTCTTTTCTTTGTTTAGTAGGTATGTAAATAATGTTAAATCAAAAAACATCTACACTTACATATAAAGCATGGGATGAAAAAACAGATCTGACATGTTTTATAGATGAGGATTAGTGTTTTTCAAGCAACTTAAACATTTTTCTTTCCAACCAAAAGACAACCAAAGTTTAAAATAAAATATTTTTGACAATTGAAATAAACTAAACTGGGGAAAAAAATTCTTTTTGTAAAAGCATCAAAACTCACATAGATCTAAGTCAAATTAATAACAAATTTCAATGAATGAACTCAATTGATGTATTATGAACTCACCTGATCTAGCATATCCATTGGATTTGCTTTCTTTGAAGGCTCCAAAACTATTTGTCATGCATTTAAAATTGAAAAAAAATTAGCTCGAACAAGATTATTATTAAAGAAAATTAAAACACACACAACAGAAATAAACATATACCTCTAGGAGTTTGATTGAAAAATTTTAATTTATTTTTTCGTTGGCGATTCACCATTTTTAGAGCTTTGATTTGAATGTTAATGTGTTAGATAATATTTGTATGTTTGGTGGTCTTATTTATAGGACAATTCTATCTGTTTATGGAAAAAATATAAATATGCTGCCAAAAAGTGAAATTTTTATAATCTATCCAAAATTGTACTGTCCAACAAAGACTAACACTATATTATTTTCCTTTAAAATCCATCTTCCATATTTAAAATTATAATATTTAATCTAAAATGTAATGTTTATTTTAAAACTATAATATTCAATTAAAGAATACAATATCCGATTAAAAAATACAATAAACAATACTGACGCAAGCAAACTCTTAAGGAAAAAAAATTAAAACCATTGTCATTTTTCATTTGATAATTATAATTTTTTATATGGTATGTGATAATAATAAAAATAATAAAATATCTGATGAAATTTCAAATAATAAATTTGTTAGGTATGAATAAATCAAAGACGGACCATCAACGAAACTCATAGCTAATTCCAATTTTGTAGTAGTGAATGTTAATACAATTCCAATCTAAGTGTTTAAAAAGATAAATTCAAAAATTTCTTGATTTCTTTGAAAAAAAAGATATTGTGTTTTGATAGAATCCATCCATACAGAGTTTCTCTTATTATCTAAAAGATGGATTAATATATATATATATATATATATTTGGAAACAGCCTTCCTTAGCTTTCGCCCTCCCACAGGAAACAGAGTTCTCAAATTTGAAGCTTCGTACAATTGTGAAAACGGACTACACTGTCTCAACCACCAGCCTTTCCCTTCTTTTGTTTGTTCTTGACCCGAAAATGCCCGTTCGCTTGTCATTGGGGATCCCAATCTGACTTGCTCGTGGTTTATTTATGTCGGGTTGTTTTTACTTACCTTTCAGTCTATGAAAGAAATGAGGAGAAAAGAAATTGTACTAAAAGGAAATTCTCTGCTCAAATAAGCTTTCCTGAAATGATGAAAGGCAAGANGTCTATGAAAGAAATGAGGAGAAAAGAAAGTGTACTAAAAGGAAATTCTCTGCTCAAATAAGCTTTCCTGAAATGATGAAAGGCAAGAAGGAAGCTCCGTCTCCGTCCCCTCCCTTCTGTCCAAGACTCTTGAATCAGTCTCGTCTTACATTCCCTCCTCTCTGCCTAGGCGAAAGAGAGTCCCGCCTATGGTCTACTCAAAGGCTGAAGAGACAGATTGTGGGGCAGATCAATCCATTCCGTTCTTCAGGGAAGATCTATGGAATAGGAAAGCCAAAACGGATCTATCAAACCAGATCTATTCTAAGTAAATACTTGGTCGATACGAGTCTCTTTCTTAGTTCAGTGGGGTTTGAAAGCAGTCTACAACGAATCGAGCAGGTTCAGTAACAACGGATAACGGTCCTCACCACTCAATGGAGAATAGAAGGATAGGCTACGACACTTCTTTTCTCACTTTCAATGGGTTCAGGTCCGATAGCCACGAAACGGAGAAGAGAAGGATAAGTTGCACACTTTAGGCATGCTCCAGGTCAGTCGCTCAAAGAAAGGAAAGTACGTCGTGAGTTGTAGGCAGGAAAGAGAAAATAGAGCGATTGGTAAGCTGACCCTACAAGGAATTTTTTAGTTTCAGTTTCGTGAGAAGAAGAAGAAGGGGGATTCGAATCGCCTATTTTTCCCCTTCTTTTTCCGGCTAGCTCTAGCCCTAGTAGAGGTCCGAGTAGACTAGACTACTAAGGGCCAGCGTCATATATATATATATATATATATATCCCAATTGTTTCATGAAAAGGACTTTGTTTTATTTGATATAATAATATAATAGCTGATAAAAGAATATATTAAGTGATTATAAAGTTAAAAGAAAAAAACTTAATTAATTAATTAAAATTTGGTATGAGTTTGGGGCTTTGGGAACTAAATTCATTATTTAGTTTATTTTGATCCGTTCAAATTTAATCTAATTCATTCCTTTATTTAACACCTTTGATCTACATTACGTTCTATATAATAGTAACTATTGTATTTTGACAATAAAAAATAATTAAATTACTTATAAACTCAATTACTATAAGTTTATATGGTGACCTAGTAAATAGTTTACTTCAAGTCCATAACCCCACACTCGCAAGGGAATTGTGTACTTAATTTTTTTTTTAAAAAAATACAACGTGGACAAACTATGCATGAAATATTTAATTAATGAATGAAATATAAAAGTGGTCTGGTCAAATTATATATGCACAGATCCTATACCCCGATATCTATGATGATTTTATTCTGAAATAGAAAAGGTGTTTTGATTATATTCTTCTATCTTATTGCCCCCACACGACCAATTTTTACTAAAGTTATTTCAAATATAAATGTTGAATTCTTTTGAAGCTAAAAAAATAAATATAAAATAAATTAATAGTAGCAAAGGTATGATCAGTCTCAAAATAATTTATGAATACATGTTTTGGCCTAGCAAAACTCTCTTCCTTTTTTTTTTTTGGTGAAGGTGATAGTGAAATAGTTGCATGTCAGGTATGACGAATGTAAATTATTATATGTTATTCGCATGACATATTTAATATTGTATACATCTTGTATCTAGCGCGTGTATATATGTGTATACATATGTCTGTTGTGCGTATGTTTGATGGTTAGAGTATTCATGACAATTAGTATATAAAAATTGTGTATGTCGTTTACTATGTGTATTTTTATTTGTATATTTCTCTTGTCAATGTATAAACAGAGTAAGTAAGTATATAAAAATTGTGTATTTATACATTTAAGAATATTTCAGAACTCACCATTTATACATTTCATTTGCTAATAAACAAATAAAGTAATTTATTGTGATTTTAAAAAAAAATTATACAAATTAAATGTATTGACAAAATCGTATACAAATAACTAGGGTAAGTAAATACGAATTCTGAATTTATACTATCAGAAATCGAATTATACAAATTCTGAATTCGTACAATTAGAAACCAAATAATAAAATTTAAGAACATATAACAACAAACTATAAATATTTGAAATGGTATCTAAATTAAATAATATACTATAAATGTTTGCCATTTTGCCTAATTTTTCTATTTATAAAATATTTCCTTCTTGTAAATCACCATATTGTTGCCTATGCTAGCTTCTCAAGGCCCACTCCATTTCATTTCCTCTTGTAATTGGTCCAGTTAAAGAACTACATGGGCTTCTATCCATTGTCTAAATAAATAAATTTTGCTGTTAAACTTTGATATAACAATTATTTATTATGATAATATTTTACTATAACAATTTAATTTTTCTAAAATAAATTTTTCATGATATATTTTACTCATTTATATTAATATCCTATCTATAACATTAGTGAATTCATTATAGCAACACACTCATTGTAAAACTACCTCTCTATAACAATTATAATCAAATATCATGTAATAATATATTATGTATAAAAATAAATATTCAAATATTCATGGTAATTATCATTATTGTCATGCATAGTAAATTTCAAATATGAGTATCTAAGAGAAAAAAATATATATTTAAATGTTGCTTGTCACTTATAGTCTTAAATTCACACTTTCACAGTAGTGATTTAATTTTTTATATTCATATCTTTTTAATTAAATTGGTTAACGAATACATTCCTTCTTCTTCATATATATATATATACACAATCATTAGATTTTGTATTATTTTATTTGTAACAGTTTGGTCTAAATGTCACATGTCACTGTGTGAGTATACATATAACATCACCTCACTATAACAAGGAAAACATTATTAGAATTTATTATTCCATAAAGTATAGTTTTATTTAATTATTGTGTATGACTATAGTTTAATATAATTTGTTATTAAATATGGGCAACACCTTCTTTGTATATCAAAATATAGTCTTCTCGGCTTTTGTATACTCAGTTATATAAACATAATGTTAATGTTCCTCTTTCCATTCCCTAATTCTATCATAAAATCACTCATATACGTTCAATTTGAATTTCAAAATTTACTCTCTCCCTTCTTATCGTGATTTCACTATTGTGGGTACCCGTCCAAATTTTCGAATGGTTGAACATAAAATTTCGCCTGTACCGTCAATTTTTTTCTTGGATTTAACGTAAGATTTTGAAGTCAATGTAGGGTCTATTGCAAAATCTAGAGAAATAGAAGAGGAAAAATCTATTCAGGAGTTGAAATCCAAGAAACAGAAAGATCCAATTGTTATTTGCAGTTTTGATGATTTGACAAACTGAGGGACCTTGTAAAGGTACCAGGTTTCTTACTTGAGTGTTGAATATGAAACAAACCCAGGGACCTTGTAGAGGTACCAGGCTCTCATGGTGACGAACCAGTTGACTGCCAGCTGGAGACGGTACAGAAAGTAGGTGCAAACTTCCCGATGGCGTCAGAAAGTGAGACTTCTCAACCAATGGCAAAGAGTTTAAGGAAAGTGACTTGTCCATATAAAAGGCACTTTCCTAAACATCTTGTGTAGTTTTTGCAACTTGACAAAGAATTCTTCAAGAACACTTGCAAAGGCTATCAGCAAACAAAAGGCAGAATTATTCAAACAACAGCAGAAATCTCTGTAGCATTTAAGTGTAGTTGTTTAAGAATATATTCTCTTGGTCTTACATTGTAAACTATTCCTGAAACTATAAAGGAATCAGTGGGCAGTGTTAAAATTCTAGGTTGTCCAAGTGGGATAACTTAGTGGCTAGATTGGTTTCTACTTAGGCTTGTTAAGCAATAGAGACTATTGCTTAAACGTGAGATTAAAAACTTATTCTCACATTTGTTGTAATCGTGTTTTACTTTTGCTTTTGAAGATTAGTGAAAACGATTGAAAATCCTATGAGACAGGTCGTGGTTTTACTCCCTTAAGCAAGAAGGTTTCCACGTAAGTTGATTTTAACTGCATTTAACTTTCTGTTTATACTCATCAGTGTAGTAAGGGACCTGGTCCATTATTCTGTTAAGTGAAGGCATATATTCTATCAAGTGGTATCAGAGCAGGCACTCTCTATTTGGTTAACCCCAAGGAAGTGATATCTGTTCTAGAATGGCTGCTCCACTTAATCTAGAAGAAGGTCAGTCTTCAACAAGACCTCCCCGTTTCAATGGACATTTCTACAGTTGGTAGAAAGTTAGAATGCATGATTTCCTCATGGCTGAAGATAGTGAGTTATGGGATATTGTACTTGATGGACCGTTTATTCCAGTGATAGAAGAAAAGGATGGAGAGAAAACCAGTCTTGTTCCAAAGCCTAGACAAAAATACGATGAAGCTGATAGAAAAAAGATAGAAAAGGGCTACAAGGCAAAAACTCTTCTTGTCTGTGGGATTGGACCTGATGAGTTCAATCGTGTTTCAGCTTGTGAGTCTGCTAAAGAAATTTGGGATTGTTTAAAGACAGCTCATGAAGGAACTGAACAAGTCAAAGAATCAAAGATTGATATGCTTACCTCACAGTATGAAAACTTCAAAATGAAGAAAGGAGAAACCATTCATGAGACGTTCACAAAATTATCCTCCATTACTAATGAGCTGAGAAGTCTTGGTGAACCTATCAGCATGAGCAAACAAGTCAGAAAAGTGCTTCGAATTCTTCCAAAATCCTGGGAAAGCAAGGTTGATGCCATCACAGAAGCTAAAGATTTGAAGGTTCTGACAATGGATGCTCTCATTGGAAATCTGAAGACACATGAGATGAATCGAAATCATGATTTATCAAAGAAGGAAGTCAAAAAGGATAAGTCATTGATGCTAAAGTAAAAATCAGATGAAGATTCCAATGATGATGATATGGCATATCTCATTAACAGATTTCAAAAAATTGTGAGAAAGAACAAAGGTTTTAAAAGAGGAACAAATGGTCCTCGAAATGCTACTCAAAATGATACCTGCTACAAGTGTGGAAAAGCTGGACACTTTATCAGAGAGTGTCCTCTGCTCAAAAATGAAAACAAGGAACATCAAAAACCAAGAAGTGACAAAGAGAAAAGAAGGGACCTGGTACTCGGTAAGAATGATCGAAAGGCTGCTGCTGACTATGTGGTCAAAAAGGCTCTTGCTGCATGGGGTGACTCTTCAAGTGATTTAGAAGATCCTGATGAACAAAATGATGTGTCTATGGTGGCTGTACATGAAGAGGAAACCATTTTCAATGAAATATTTGCTCTCATGGCTCATACAGAAAATGAAGAAGAGGATGACAAGGTAACTCTTCTTGATATGAAAAATGATCTGAATGATTATTCTCTTAAAAAATTGAGAACAATGGCAAAGGTTATGATTGATTCTGTAATTGAGTTAACCTCTGAAAGAGACATCATGAATGCTGAACTTGATAGTTTGACTGAAAACAAAGTTAAACTGGAGGAGAGAATGTCAAAAATGGTGTCTCTAGAGTCTGATAACACTGATCTTAAAAAACAGTTGAATCAGATAACTGAAGAAGATGAAAAGCTAAATGGAATGTCAAATGGTTTACGAGTTGAAATTGAAGGAAAATTGAAAAAATCTGAGAAAAATCTGGGATTGTCTTTGGAGAAAAGCAACAGATTAGAAAAAGATATTGTCAAACTTAAGGAAGAGCTTGAAAAATCTCTTAAGTGGACAAAATCCTCTAAGTTGTTGTCAACTGCAACAAACCAGAGTAATTTCAATAAGAAAGGACTAAGAAGTTTGAATATCACTCCTCCCTTTAATCCTCACAGTAAGTATGTTTTTGTGTCTGACAATCTGTTTTGTCTTCACTGTGGTAAAAATGGACACTTAAAGGGAGAGTGTCCTGGATGGAGAAATTCCCATGAAATACTCTCTAATTATGTTGAAAGGCAAAAATTATCAAAAGAGAGACCTGGTCCTCCAAAACCTGTTTCAACTGATAGATTTTCAAAGAAAAAATCTGTCTCTGCTCCAATATCCTTTGTTAGAAAGTTTCAAAAACTGCCCTATTGAACTAAATACAATATGATCACTCCTTTGTCTGCCTTCTGGGAACTCAAATCGAAATGGGTTCCCAAGCTAAACAAGTGATTCTTGGTGCAAGTGAGTGAGAGGAGCAGCAGTCAATGTTGGCATATGGACAGTGGATGCTCTAAACATATGACTGGTGACATCAAAAATTTCCTCTCACTCAAGACACTTCAGGGAGGAGGTGTCTCTTTTGGTGATGGAAAGAAGGGGTACATTGTGGGAGTTGGTAAAGTGGGAAGGTCTCTTGAAGAATCAATTGACAATGTGTATCATGTTGATGGGTTGAAGTACAGTCTTTTGAGTGTGTCTCAAATTTGTGACAAGGGAAATGAAGTCAAGTTTACTTCTGAGAAGTGCACTGTGGTTAGTCTAACTACAAAGAAAGTGACTCTCACTGCTTTCAAAAGTATAAACATGTATGTGGCCAACTTAGAAACGTCTCATGGAGATGATCTGACATGTCTTAGTGCTCAAAATGAAAATGATGATCTTTGGCATCGCAGGCTAGGGCATTTGAGCTCATCTTTGTTGAAATTAAATGATTTCTAAGGACCTGGTCCGAGGTCTGCCAAAGTTGAAGTTTGCTGAAAATAAAAAATGTGAAGCTTGTGTCAAAGGAAAACAAATCAGATCATCCTTTAAGCCAAAGAAGCAGGTAATCTCATCAAGAATACTGGAGCTGTTGCACATGGACTTATGTGGACCTTTGAAGGTTCAAAGCAGAAATGACAATAAATACATTCTAGTGATGAAGGAGTGTTTGTTGGATATTCTTCATCGAGTACAGCATACAGAATATTCAAAAAAAGAACTCAGTGCATTGAAGAAAGCATTCATGTTGTTTTTTATGAAGATGGAAACTTGAAAAGAAATGGATCAAATGATGAAGATGATGTGATCAAGCTGTTCAATTCACAGAAAATTGAAGGAAGTGAAGCTGATGCAGAACAACAATTGAAAAATGACTTTTATGATCAAAATCATAGTCTACCTGAAGAGGCTGATGAAGTTGAAAAGTGTGATGAGGTACCTGGTACTACTCTGAATTCCAGTCAGAGTACTTTAAACTCTCCAGAAAATGATGACACTCTTGATGAAGAAGAACATGCTGATCAGCTCGACCAGTCTGCTCCAAGACCAGGATGGAAACATAGTTCATCACATCCTCTTGATAATCTTATCTCTCCCTTGAACTCTGGAATTCATACTAGATCAAAAACAAGAAATTTAGTTGCATTTTCAGCATTCATATCATCTATTGAGCCCAAGAATGTGAAAGAAGCATTAAGTGATGCAGATTGGATCAACTCTATGCAAGAAGAACTTCATCAGTTTGAAAGAAGCAAGGTATGGTACCTGGTTCCTCGACCTGCAGGCAGAACAGTAATACGAACCAGATGGGTGATCAGAAACAAGCTAGATGAAAATGGAGTGATCACTAGAAATCAAGGTTGGTGGTTCATGGATACAATCAAGAAGAAGGAATAGATTATGATGAGACTTTTGCACCTGTTGCAACGGATGGAGGCTATTAGAATTTTAATAGCTTTTGCTGCATTCATGGGATTCAAGCTGTATCAAATGGATGTCAAAAGTGCATTTCTGAATGGAGACTTGAAAGAGGAAGTATTTGTCAAACAACCTCCTGGTTTTGAAGATGCTGAGCTACCAGATCATGTGTTCAGATTGAATAAGGCTTTGTATGGTCTGAAGCAGGCTCCAAGAGCATGGTATGAAAGACTATCAAAGTTTCTGTTGAAGAATGGTTTCAAAAGAAGCAAGATAGACAATACTCTGTTCATATTAAAAAGAGAACAAGAATTGCTTATTATTCGAGTTTATGTGGATGACATAATTTTTGGAACTACTTCAGAACATCTGTGTGAAGAATTCTCATCACTAATGGGAAAGGAATTTGAAATGAGCATGATGGGTGAACTGACATTCTTCCTTGGTTTACAAATCAAGCAATCATCAAATGGGATTTCAATATGTCAGGGGACCTGGTTCTCTTCTATCCTGCAGGTGACACTTTTGATCTGGTTGGTTTTGCAGATGCTGATTTTGCTGGGTATCAAGTTCACAGGAAGAGTACGTCTGGAATGGCTCATTTCCTTGGATCATCACTTATCTCTTGGGGAACCAAGAAATAGAATTTCGTGGCTCTTTCAACTGCTGAAGCTGAATATGTAGCTGCTGCAGCCTGTTGTTCACAATTGTTGTGGATCAGGCAACACTTGGAAGACTTTGGGATACACATCAAGGCAATTCCTCTTATGTGTGACAATACTAATGCTGTTAGTATGGGAAAGAATGCAGTCCACCATAAGAGAACAAAGCATATTGATGTTAGACATCACTTTTTGAGAGACAATGTTGAGAAGGGAAATATTGTGCTTACATATTGTCCAATGGAGGAGCAAATCGCAGACATCTTCACCAAGGCTCTCAGTAAAGATCAATTTGAGAGAAATCGGCTGAAGTTGGGCATGTTGATCTCTAAGTGATGTTCTTAGCTTCCAACAGTTAAATTCCGTTGATGGCTAAAATTGTAGTGCAGATATCCTTTGTGTGAATATTTAATACCTGGATAAAGATCCTTTTTGTACCTTTTGTAGGTATACTTTCAGGAAGGAATGGACTAACAAAGCAGATGATCACTAGAACAACTGGGGAATGAGGATGTAACTGTGTTATGGTACCTGGTGCCTATCCAGGTTAGCATTTATACATTAATTTTAAGCTGAAAATTATGACCGTTGATAATGCCACGTGTCAGTCATCGATCATTCTGACCGTTAAGTCCCATCGCTTATCTCTCAAGCGACACATCCAATCACGGACCTGGCACCTTTTCACATCTTTTTAAAAACCCTCATTACTTCTTTTCGAAATTCTCATCCGTCCTTTAACTTTCTTTTTGCTTCAAGAAGGGAATTAAGCAAAAGTTAAAAGACAAACTTTGTTCCTTCTTCTTCCTTTTTCTGCTCGAAAAGTCAATTTTTGTTCTCTTTCTAGTAAAAAATGTCTTCTCCTTCTTCTACCACCAAACAAATGCTTAATGCTCTTAGTGAAATAGAGCCCATTGCCTTCTACTCACCTTCTGTTGTGGAGTCCAGATCCAATGCCCCTTCAAGTTCTCATAAAGATACACCTGACAATCCGTTCTATAACATAGATCTAAATAGCACATGCTTGCCTACTGGACCTGGTCCGTTTCAAGAAATGCTGCCTGATAATCTTTTTGAAGAAGATCTGCCTAAGCATAAAGCATCTGAGTCTAATATCTTGGCAGCAAGTGAAGAATTGGTTATTGAGAGTTTGGCTATGATGCGGGAAGAAGCAAGGGCTGAGCAAACTAAAGCGTTGCAGAGGGAAGAGGTAAGAAATACTCAACCCATTTTTGATAAAACTCCTGACATTGGAAAGTATCCTACTTCCTCCTCCTCTGATTCTGAAAGTGAAGAGGAACCCCTAAAGTGGAAGGTTGAGCGAAGAGAGAATGAAATGTCTAGGAAAGGAAAAGAGAAGGTTGTAGAAGAGGCCCCTAGGAGAAGACCTACCACTAGGTCTGCTGCTCAAAAATTGATGGCCGATGCCTTGAAGGCCAGTGCACGTTCTACTGCTGCAATTAGAAGTGCCAGAACCTTCAAGGTATCAAACTTCAAAATGCCTGAGTCTGATGTTGTTGAGTTGTCTGCTGAGGAAGTTGAAAAGAAAAGTAAGAAGAAAAGGTCAGGGAAGAAAAAGGGAAAGGTTTCGAAGAAGGTTGAAAAAACAAAGTCCAAAAGGAAATGTACTGTAGGAAAAAGGAAAAGACCACCGGGACCTGGTGCCCAAGATAGGAGTGTTGAGAGTGTCAACATGCAGGAAGTTGTTGACAGCCTGAGAAAGCAAGCAGTCTTGGCTGGGAGAGTCTTTGATATGGGAATAATCAATCTTCCCGGCATGAACTCTCTTCATGATATGGTAGAAATTCAATCATGGCTGCATTTGTTCAACAGAAAATCCCCAGTTCTCTATGAAGAAGAAGTGCGCGAATTCTATTATAATGTTCAATTCAAAGAAGATGGGAATATCCTCACACGGGTCAATGACATTGCTGTACATCTAGATGAGGGTTTGTTGAGCAAAATTCTCAAGGTGCCTAGAGAGGGGACCCGGTCTGTGCTGGGAAGAACTTGCTCTAATGAGTTTGCTTCCTTGATTTCTAAGATACCCACAACCAAGGTTGCTGGGATTTATAAGAAGATCATGAAGAGCGAGTACCAGGTGGTCTTCGAGTTCATCAACAAAGTTCTCCTTCCTCGCACTGAAAAGAGGACCTCAACAACTGCTGCTGACTTGTTTGTGATGGAGATGTTGTGTAGCTTCGAAGCCCTGAATCTCCCAGGTCTTATGCTTGAGCATATCTACAAAACCGTTATCGAGAGGAAAGGTGTTAATGGAATGGGATACGGATACTTTCTCACAGAAGTATTGAAGCACTTTCAAATTCCTCTCAGTGTTGGAAAAGTTGTGACGGTTAAACAGACTATCTCAGAGAGTACCCTGGTCGAGTGTGAGTGTATTGAAGGGAGAGGCAATCCCAAGAGCAAGATGGCTCAACTCATCGAAGATCAGGATCAACTTAAGCATGAGGTTGAGGAGATCACTGTGCGTTTGAGTGGTAAAGAGGCCGAAATTGCCATACTCAAAGCAGAACTACTTACTGCACAGAATGAGGGACCTGGTTCTTCCGTGGTACAAGCTCTGGAGAGAGAGAATGCAGAGTTGAAGGCTAAGATCACTGCCTTACAGGAGAAGGCAATTAGAGATAATGATGCTGCCAATGCCCGACTCACTCTTATCATCCAGTCCCTGTCTCATCCACCTCCCTCTTCCTAGCCTGTTAAAACCCTCCCTTGTGTCTTTCTTTTTGTGGCTTATCTTTGTGTTTTTGGATTATCAGATTAATTTTAATGTATTAAATGTTATTATGGATTGCTGGTTAACTTATTCCTCTGTTGTTCTGATTAAAATCTTTTGTGAATGCTTTTCCCTTCCTGATTGATTGCTTTATAGCTTTGATCTTATTCAGTATTGCTGTTGACATCATTGGTTTACTGCATATCTTTTTTATGATGCCAAAAGAGGGAAGTAAAACTGGTAAGTAGCTAAATGGTTATACGTGTGGGGGAATACAGTGAGGGGGAACAAAGTGAGGGGGAATATAGTAAGGGGGAACAAAGTTGGAGTGGATCTGATACTGTTGTTTGTCATCATCAAAAAGGGGAAAAATGTTATTTGCAGTTTTGATGATTTGACAAACTTAGGGACCTTGTAAAGGTACCAGGTTGCTTACTTGAGTGTTAAAGATGAAACAAACCCAGGGACCTTGTAAAGGTACCAGACTCTCAATGTGACGAGCCAGTTGACTGCTNGGTACAGAAAGTAGGTGCACACTTCCCGATGGCGTCAGAAAGTGAGACTTCTCCAACCAATGGCAAAGAGTTTAAGGAAAGTGACTTGTCCATATAAAAGGCACTTTCCTAAACATCTTGTGTAGTTTTTGCAACTTGACAAAGAATTCTTCAAGAACACTTGCAAAGGCTATCAGCAAACAAAAGGCAGAATTATTCAAACAACAGTAGAAATCTCTGGAGCATTTAAGTGTAGTTGTTTAATAATATATTCTCTTGGTCTTACATTGTAAACAATTCCTGAAACTATAAAGGAATCAGTGGGTAGTGTTAAAATTCTAGGTTGTCCAAGTGGGATAGCTTAGTGGGTAGATTGGTTTCTACTTAGGCTTGTTAAGCAATAGAGACTATTGCTTAAACGTGAGATTAAAAACTTCTTCTCACATTTGTTGTAATCGTGTTTTACTTTTGCTTTTGAAGATTAGTGAAAACGATTGAAAATCCTGTGAGACAGGTCGTGGTTTTACTCCCTTAAGCAAGGAGGTTTCCACGTAAAATCATTGTGTTGATTTTAACTGCATTTAACTTTCTGTTTATACTCATCAGTGTAGTAAGGGACCTGGTCCATTATTCTGTTAAGTGAAGGCATATATTCTATCACCAATGACATTGCAGCAAGTTATTAATAATGCTAAGCGACATTAATATAGTTGAAGTAGAAAACAAGAAGTAGTTCTCTAGATCTCGACAGATCTAAAGAACCACATGTATTCGTATAAATCCTCAATCTATATAACAATTTGTATATTTATTAGTTATAATTTATACACATACAAAAATTTGAATTAATTCCATAAATACGTAACTATATTGAGGTATATTTATACATTTGTATATTTAAGTCAATATTCATATACATATACATCTATAATTATATACAAATACAAATAGTTCTATATTTTATACAAGTATTTTTATATTTATACATATGCATATGCATATACTTGTATATAGTAATTAATTTGTATACATATTGGTGTTAGTATTGTGTATAACTCATTTTGGACAAAACATTCTATTAAAAAACAATAAGCGTGAATTATGGGATTCTGTAAATTTTTTGTTATCGTATCTAAAGTATCCATTTATTAAAAATATGTATAGATTTAATAATTAAAAATGAAGATATACAAATCTAAAGCTCCATAGCAAACTAAATTATAGTCATAAAGTGTAATTAGATAAACTATAGATATAAAGCGTTATTTACTTAAATCTATTTGCTATAACGAATGACTAATGATGTGTAAATACACGCAACTGATTTAATAAAGATGATGTAGAATTCTTATGCACTTAAATAATGAATGTATTGGAATTATTTTTGTAATAAAAAGTCATTCATTCAACTTTACTATGAAATAGTATAATTATGCTAGCTAATATTTTTTTTAATAAAAAAGTCAGATTACCTAACTGCCACAAAAATCACTAGGCCAAAAAAAAAAAATTAAGTAGATATGGCTTGACAACGAACATAATATTTCTCTTTGATACTTAGGCAAAATCAAAAATCTTTTTATAATATTTTTTTATACTTTTTATATGATAATTAAATTTAGTTAAGTTATAACTTTCTTGTTATGAAGAATAACATTCTAACTTTTTTTCGATGAATTAAAAGTTGAGAGACATATAGGTAAACCCTTTTTCAAAGGATTTATCATAATCTAATTAATAAAAGCTTAATATTCTTAATTATTTGAGGTTAATTTAGTAAATTAGACAAAAAAAAGTGCCTATAAAATTTTAATATTGTTAGGATAAAAATATCATTATATAAACTATCATACAAGTCAAATGGCCTTAAACTCACAATGATGAAAATCAAGCGTCAATATGGGATAGAAGGAATAATCAAATACAACCATGGAAAAACTATTTTTGGTCTACTGTCACGGACTTAGACTCCAATTAAGCATTGTGAGACTTGACAACTTACTCATAATTTTTTTACGATCTTATAAGTTTAAATATGTTATAAAACTATAGAATAAGAAGAAGAAACTAGAGAGAAAAGAAGAGAAGACTTGTTATTTCTCTTGATGAATTAATTTACAATGAAGAGGAGCACTCTATTTATAGGAGAAATCTAACTTGGTCCCCAAGTAGGAGGACTCTTTAACCATATCCTAAAAAGGACTCCACATGATAGACATTCACTATAATACAAATACTTTATAACACTCCCCCTGAATGTCTAATTCATAGATGATGTGCCTCGTCAAAAACCTTACTAAAAAAAACTTTAAGAAAAGAAAAACTCTAGTAAAGGAAAAGAGTACACATATCTATTACTACGCATCTAGGCTGCCTCATTAAAACCTTACAAAGAAAATCCGGTGGGACAAAACATCGTAAGGGAAAAAGAGTACAGCGCGTATTCACTCCCCCTAATGAGAACATCAATCCAGAGACTTGAATCTTCGCATTCCAAGCTTGTGCACCATCTTCTTGAAAGTTGCAGTTGGTAGAGACTTGGTGAATAGATCAGCCACATTGTCACTTGAACGAATCTGTTGCACATTTATATCACCATTCTTTTGAAGTTCATGTGTATAGAAAAGCTTCGGTGAAATGTGCTTTGTTCTATATCCTTTTATGAATCCTCCCTTAAGTTGTGCTATGCATGCTGCATTATCTTCAAATAAAGTGGTGGGTACTTTATCACATTTCAAACGACATTTCTCTCGAATGAGATGTATCATAGACCTTAACCACACACATTCTCTACTTGCTTCATGAATAGCTATTATTTCAGCATGATTAGATGAAGTGTCTACGATGGACTGCTTTGTAGATCTCCAAGATATGGCAGTCACCCCACATATAAACACATAGCCTGTTTGGGATCGAGCTTTGTGTGGATCAGATAAATATCCTGCATCAGTATAACCAACAAGATTTGGGCTACAATTAACAGAATAAAATAAGCCCATATCAGTTGTCCTTTAAGATATCGCAAAATGTGTTTGATCCCATTCCAATGTCTCCTAGTAGGAGCAGAACTATACCTTGCTAACAAGTTAACAGCAAAAGCTATATCAGGTCTCGTAGTATTAGCAAGATACATTAGTGCACCAATTGCACTAAGATATGGTACTTCAGAACCAAGAATTTCTTCATCCTTTTCTTGAGGTCGGAATCGATCCTTATTCACATCAAGTAAACGAACAACCATCGGAGTACTTAATGGATGCGCTTCATCCATACAGAATCTTTTCAACACTTTTTCTGTGTAGGCAGATTGATGAACAAAAATACCATTTGTCAAATGCTCAATTTGCAAACCAAGACATAATTTTGTCCTTCCCAGATCTTTCATCTCAAATTCATTCTTTAAATAATCAATTGCCTTTTGAAGCTCTATTGGAGTTCCAATAAGATTTATGTCATCAACATAAATAGCAAGTACAACAAATTCCGATATTGTTTTCTTTATAAAGACACATGGACAAATTGCATCATTTGTATAACCTTCCTTAATTAAATACTCACTAAGACGGTTATACCACATGCGCCCAGATTGCTTCAAACCATATAATGATCTTTGCAATTTAATTGAATACATTTCTCGAGATTTTAAATTACACGATTTAGGCATCGCAAATCCTTCAGGAATTTTCATGTATATCTCATTATCAAGTGATCCATAAAGGTAGGCTGTAACCACATCCATCAAATGCATTTCAAGTTGCTCATGGACTGTGAAACTAATGAGATAACGCAATGTTATTGCATCCATAACGGGTGAGTATGTCTCTTCATAGTCGACGCCAGGCCTTTGAGAAAATCCTTGTGCCACAAGGCGTGCTTTATACCTTTGTATTTCATTTTTCTCATTTCTTTTTCGCACAAAAATCCATTTGTAACCAACAGGTTTAATACCATTAGGTGTTTGAACTATAGGTCCAAAAACTTCACGCTTGGCAAGTGAATTCAACTCTGATTGAATTGCTTCTTGCCATTTTGGCCAATCATTTCGTTGTCGACATTCTATAACAGATTGAGGTTCATGATCCTCATTATCTTGCATGATATTTGTTGCAACATTATATGCAAAGACATAATCAACCACTATTTCTGATCGATTCATATTAGTTTCAACATCTCTTAAATTTATGGATAGTTCATTATTTCCTTGAGTTTCAAGTTCATTGATTCTTTCATGAATATCAGACTTATTCAAATTTTGAACTTCCATATGAGATTCTTTCATAGTGTCATCTTGACATTTAATCTTTCTTTTTCTAGGATTTTGATCCTTAGACCCCAATGGTCTACCACGCTTTAGGTGTGTTTTTGACTCATTAGCTATGACACTAGTGGATGGTCCTTTAGGGACATCAATTCGAATTGGGACATTCTCTGCAGGAATATGTGATTTAGTAATCCTTTTCAAATCTGTAAATGCGTCTGGCATTTGATTTGCAATTTTCTGCAGATGAATAATCTTTTGTACTTCTTGTTCGCAAGTAGAAGAATATGGATCAAGATGAGACAATGATAAATTTTTCCACAAAATTTCTCGTTTTATTTCACTATTCTCTCCCCCTAATTTTGGGAAAACTGTCTCATCAAACCGACAATCTGCAAATCTAGCAGTAAACATGTCTCCAGTCAATGGTTCAAGATAGCGAATAATGGAGGGTGACTCAAACCCAACATATATTCCTAACCTTCTTTGAGAGCCCATCTTAGTGCGGTTTGGTGGTGCCACAGGCACATGTACAGCACTTCCAAAAATTCTTAGATGGGATATATTAGGTTCTTGACCCATAACCAATTGCAATGGAGAAACCTTATGATAACTTGTCGGTCTGAGACGAATAAGTGTTGCAGCATGCAAAATTGCATGTCCCCACACAGAAGTGGGCAACTTAGTTTTCATAAGCAATGGTCTTGCTATTAATTGCAAACGTTTAATTAATGACTCAGCGAGACCATTCTGAGTATGAACATGAGCAACGGAGTGTTCAACTCTTATCCCAATTGCTAAACAATAATCATTAAATGATTGGGATGAAAACTCTGCAGCATTATCAAGACGAATGGACTTAATCTGATTATCAGGAAAGTGTGCCCTTAACCTTATTATTTGTGCCAATAATTTTGCAAATGCCAAGTTACGAGATGACAATAGGCACACATGAGACCATCTAGAAGAAGCATCTATTAGAACCATAAAATATCTAAATGACCCACTAGGTGGGTGAATAGGTCCACAAATATCCCCATGTATACGTTCCAAGAACGCAGGGGACTCAATCTTAACTTTCATTGGTGATGGTCTCACAATTAACTTGCCTTGATAACAAGCAGTACAAGAAAATTCACCATTTAAAAGAACTTTTAGGTCTTTTAGTGGATGTCCATTCGAATTTTCTATAATTCGTCTCATCATTATTGACCCAGGATGTCCTAGACGATCATGCCAAAGTACAAATGTATTGGAATCAGTAAACTTCTTATTTACTATAAAATGTGCCTCAATTGCACTAATTTTTGTCCAATACAAGCCAGAAGATAAAGCATGGAACTTTTCTATAACACATGTCTGCCCAGAGACATACTTGGTGATACCAAGATATTCAAGATTTATTTCATCCATTGATTGGATATGATAACCATTTTCACGGATATCTTTAAAACTCAACAAGTTTCTCTTAGATTTTGGAGAAAACATAGCATTATTAATGATGAGTTTAGTTCCCTTGGGCAAAATTACAATGGCTCTTCCAAAGCCCTCAATCATATTAGTACTACCAAAAATTGTAGTAACATTTATTTTTCCCATACTTAAATGAGAAAAATATTTCTTATTTTTGAATATCGTATGTGTTGTACCAGAATCAATCAAACAAATATCTTCATATTTCGATAATATGTTCTTAGAATTATCCATATCTTCACATGAAATGACATACACAAAATAAATATATATTAAATATTAGTGTTGTCAAAAGGGTACAATATATTCAAAGGAATAAATTAATGATTAAATATTAGAAATTGAGCCTTAATTTATTGTTTCCTCTAAGTCAAAAACGAGTTGTTTGGAAAATAAAATAAAATCATTATTTAATCCTAGTTAATAACAGACTGCATGTTTTTAACATTAGATCAAGTTAAAGACCTAATATAATACAAACACGTGATAAAGTTTAGTATTTGACTAACTCTATCATATTAGAATCATATAAATAAAACAATGAAAAATATATATTATTTTATTAAGAATTAAGGAACAAGCTAATGAACGACTAAACTAATTTAAAATACTAATATTCATGCAAACAACTATCATTACATGAAATTTATTAATAAATACTACAAAAAAAAAATATCACTCTTCCATGTTCACAGAACCATCACCAATTAAGTGATCTATTTTTCCTTCAGGATGTGCGAAGAAATCTGCTATATCCAAGTGCGTGATGTCAACTTGATTTTCAGAGATAAAATTTGCCTCAGGATTTTTCTCTTTCTTCTTTAGTGATTCTTGATAAAGCTCAACCAAGTGTTTGGGAGTACGACAATCACGTGCATAATGACCTCTTCCACCACATCGAAAACAACCTTCCCTAGTTGCTTCACGTTTCTCATCCTTTCTTTTTTCCTTTTTATTTGATGAATGATTAATGCCAAGATTAGAATTACGTTCTTGACCATAATCACGACCACGTCCACGTCCACGACCACGTCCACGTCCACGATTAGGACCGCGACCTTTTCCACGCCTAGCATGGTGGGCGTACGCCTCATTCACTTCAGGAAGTGGTTCAGATCCAGTAGGTCGATTCTCATGATTTTTCAATAATAAATCATTATTTTGCTCGGCCACAAGAAGATGAGAAATTAGTTCAGAATACTTTTTGAAACCTTTCTCTCGATATTGTTGCTGCAAGAGCACATTCGAGGCATGGAAAGTGGAGAATGTCTTTTCCATCATATCAATCTCACTAACCGTTTCTCCACATAATTTCAATTGAGAAGTGATTCTGAACATGGCAGAATTATACTCATGTATAGACTTAAAGTCTTGTAGCCTTAGATGCATCCAATCATATCGTGCCTTTGGATGTATGACCATCTTCAAGTGGTCAAATCTTTCTTTTAGGTTTTTCCACAAAACAAGTGGATCCTTAACTGTCAGATATTCGATTTTCAGAATCTCGTCAAGATGATGACGCAAGAATATCATTGCTCGTGCACAGTTTTGATTTGATGCCTTATTTTCTTCTTTTATGGTGTCTCCAAGACCCATTGCATCAAGGTGGATTTCAGCATCCAACACCCATGAGAGGTAGTTCCTGCCCGAACTTTGAAGGGCAGTGAACTCTAGTTTTGTAAGATTGGCCATTAAAATTAAAAACAAAAGAATGAATAATACCTTTATTAATTCTTCAAATCTAACCTTCACTTTTGAGAAATTAGAGTCTCGTGCTGATAACGTGTTATAAAACTATAGAACGTGTTATAAAACTATAGAATAAGAAGAAGAAACTAGAGAGAAAATAAGAGAAGACTTGTTATTTCTCTTGATGAATTAATTTACAATGAAGAGTAGCACTCTATTTATAGGAGAAATCTAACTTGGTCCCCAAGTAGGAGGACTCTTTAACCATATCCTAAAAAGGACTCCACATGATAGACATTCACTATAATACAAATACTTTATAACAAAATAAGCTTTTTTTCATGAATTTCTAAGAACTTGTATATTGCTTGTAAGATTACTTGTTTTTGCTTGATGCCACTAAAAAATAAAAGTTCTTATATTTATACTATTCACTAAGGGCTAATTTACAAATATTAATTATGTACAAGTTCCTTTCTATAACTCTCTACGTAATTAGAAGATTTTGAGGACATTACATGCAAATCTATCAAATTCTAAAAAATTTCAAAAAAATTACCTTATATTTCTAAAATATTTCACCAAGGATTATTGTTATTTCAATGTAAGCACCACATAAATAACTTTATACCACACGCAGGGATGACTCGACAGTGTTAAAAAAAGATATGTGACTTAGGCCCCTAAATTTAAGGGATCTCATTTTGAAAAATAATAGGTTATAAGTTATTATTTTTTAACAAATATTGAATACTGTTTGTAGAAAAAGTAAACTTTTCATGAAAAATGATGGAATTATTAGAAAAAACTGACATATTTGGAGTACTATATCTCATGAAAAATAATTTAAAATAAGAATGGTTATATTATCAACTGAAAACTAGAAGAAATCAATTATATTAAAGTGATTAACAATTCAAATATAAGGACCCGTTTAATTTTTGTTTTAAGTCACTAATATACTTAAGTCGCTCCTGACCACACAACACCTAAATGGCATAATGACAAGACGGATCATCACACTATGCTATGAAACTTGGACAAGGTATGCAACAATAAGAGAAAAGTTGCAAAATCGACCCATGGTATCTTTTTATATATCAACAAACAGTAAATGAAAGTCACACATTCAATCAATGCTTCTTAAATTCGAATCTAAATTCGATTGTGAAAAATTGAAAAATATTTTATTTGAGAATACTCGTAATTATATTGTTTCAATAAACATAAAAAATGAGTATTTGAAAATTTTAAAACAAATTGTGAGTGATAATTTTTTTCAATAAAAATATATATCTGCATATCAACAAGACTCTTTCCTCTAGACCAAAATACATATATAAAGTTTACCAACTGGTTTTTTTGTTGGTACATAAATATAAAAACTAATGATTTATCAAATGCAATATTCCATTGTCCTGACTAGGTTGAAAATTTGAAAACTATTTCCATTCGCAAACAAGTAGGACAACAAACGTGGGTACTAAGTCATCCAAATGTTGGATCAACCTTGAACACTTGGAAATTTTCATACATATAATATTTTGGTTTATCATAAACTAGCATTTAATAATTATTTAGAGAAATACATAATTATTAATGAGTTTATTGATATGGAATAAAGAAAAATAAATTAATCGGATGAATTCATCAAATTGATTGAGTGTGTTATTGAGATTCAAAGGTGCAACAGTCAAAAGTTTTCAAAAATATTTTTCTTATTAAATAACTAGTTATTCATAAGTATTTATAGTTTATAGTTTGTATGTAAAAATTCAGTATCTTAGTATATAATTTGGGAAAGATATTCGAAATTAATAAAATAATAGCCATTTATTGTAATATGATGACTTAATTCTTATTTTCAAAAATCTTATTTGTAACTATTAAGTTATAAGTAGTTTAATTCAATATTCTAAATTACCAAACAAAGTTCTACTAGTATTGTTTATCTAAAACTTAAAATTTGAACAAAAACTTTACTACATAACTAATAATAACTTAACTACATTACTAATAATATCATGACTTTTTAGGAAATAATGAACTTCTCTAAATTTTGATTGTAATACATATCGTAGTATCTTTTTTTTATAGTGGTTATAAGAAGACTCGTTGCCGAAAATTAACAATTATTTATCATTTGTGATATTAAAATAAATACTTGATTATATGAAAATAAGATTTAATACATTCATATTTCATGACTACACAAGAAACTTATAAATTTTTATATTAAAAAGACTTGAAAATGATATTTAACTCCCTAAAATATATATTTCTTTCTAATAATCATGGATAAAGGTTTCATTTTTTAAAAAGATTTTTAATTAGATTGAGCTGCTCAAATAGGTAAGCAAATTAAGTTAAATTTATCTCTCACTTATTAACATAACCTAATCCTTTGGTTCTTATTTTTTCTTATTCTAGTTTTTTCCTTCTTCTTTTTTTATGATTATTTTATATATTATTTTAAATTCTACTTTTTAAAATCAATCATTTTTATTTTTTTATGAAATATACTGTTGTTAATACTTAATAGAATATCTTATTATATTTTGACTTCAGACCGCTAATTATATTGCGGCATACCAATATTGATGAAAATGAATAGAGAGAAAACTATAGTTTCCATTATCAACAATTTTCATTATAATAGTAATAATAATAATAATAATAATAATAATAATAATAATAATAATAATAATAATAATAAAAACATGGTTTTCTTTAGAGTCCAACAAGACAAGAAAGAAAATTAGTTTTCTTCGTTTCCTATCCGGTATCTGGTACTCACATTAAAGCCCGACTAAATTTAGATTCGCACCGGAAAGTCTAAAGCGCTCTCTAACCTTTGGTTAAGGATGAATGAGTACTACTTACCACTCCAGCTCAACCCCGCGAAAGAAAACTAGTTTAATTAGCTACAACCATATAGCTTTGGCATTAATAAGCATTTGTTTAAGAGAACCATTAACATGAAGAGAAATAACATCTTTTGTTGATCCAATAAAGTTTCCACCAATAAAAATAGCAGGAACACATGGATTACAACCTAAACTTCTCAATGCCAATGCCATTTCATTGCCTCTTGAATCTTGATCAAGTTCATGTATTGCTGGACTTGCTCCTAGTTCATAAAATAGTGATTTGATACTATGACACATACAACATGAACTCTTTGTGAATATTACTGCTGCCCTCTTTGATGACAAATCTCTAATCTTATCCATATTAAGTTTTTTTATATATATATAAGATGAGCTCAACGAGAACAGAAAAAAATCTCGTGTGGAACAAAAGGGAGTAGTATGATGATGTTAGTGTTGTAAGGTTTAGTTATGTTTGAGGTTATTTATAAGGGATTCTTGATACTTACTTCCCTTCGTTCTTTTTTAGTTGTCATGTTTCGCTTTTCGAAAGTTAATTTGACTGATTTTTAAAGTTGAGTTATACTATATTAATCCAACATTTTGAACTAAAAATTTAGATATCCAAAAACTATGCACGAAGAGTACTATAATTTTTTTGTAAATGTTAATTAAAGTTTTTATCGTTTGACTCTAAAAAAACCATGACAACTAAAAAGGTACGAATGGGAGCATATGGATTGCATTGTTTATAGTTATTAGAAAAGGCAAATATCCGCAAGCCAAAAATACTAAAGTTTGCTAAAAATGAAAAAGAGGAAATTCCTTAAAGATATTTATTCTTAAATTTAGAGGAATCAAATAAAGTATAAAGAACTTAATTATTAAAAAAAAACTATTTTATTTTATTTTTTACAAAAAGTGTTTAGCACTTAGATTATGTTCTTGATTTTTTGCCCACTTGTGATTACCGACCATAACGATAATACCTGACCCCTTCAATGTCCGTACAAACTAATTAAAACAATGTTTAGAAGATTTTATTCCTTTAATTATTTACTTGATAAATTAATTGGGAAACTTTTGGTGATAAACTATCACTAGTGGGACGATTGGTACGCGGGATGGGATAAATAAAAATATCTCATGAAATTAGTTATACGCTTTCTATATGGAATAGTGATCGTACCATTTTATTACATATGATAGAATACAATAATTTTGGAATTGGCTAATACTTCAAACTGGTGCGCATATAATCAACTATTAAAAATGTGTTATCTTTTTAATAACTTGAGATTTTTGATGAAATAGTCTCACACTTCAATATGATAACAAAGTAGATAAAGGTTTTGGAATAAACTCTCGTTGTCACTCATATGAAAAAAAGAATTTTAATGTACTTGGTTCACGAAAAAGAATCAGACTCGTAGAAAATGGGTATGTAGAAGAATAATGTCGAATAAAATATGCTTTATAATTATTTAATGCATGCATACGAGAATATATAAAAACTTATTTGTGAAGATTTTTTAGCAGTGTCAGCTGATAACAACTTAACAAGTTCATTCATTAGATTCAAATTAAAATAAAATAAAAGAAGTTGTAATATTCCTCTAAAATATAAAATTTTACACGTTTTATTATGAACCTATGGAATCAAAGTAGCTAATAATTGAAAATATATATTCCTTACGTCTTCCAAGTTGAGATTTTTCATGTTACAAAGTAAAAATAAATTGTTTGAAGGATCTTATAATAAATATATATAGCTGATGTGTAATAGATGAGAGCTTATCCAATTTGTTTTCATAAATATTCTTTTATTTATTCACTTTTGGACCCATGCAAGTTGTTTGTGTCACGATGTCACACATTGTTCGATCTAAAAGTTCATTTCTATCGTAATGAATGATTATGGGCGGGGCTTTATTCAATGAAAAGGTCTATGTAATAATCCCGGTTCGATCGAAAAATCATATTATATAGTTATTAACAATCTTTTGTAAATCACAAATTCAAATTGCAGATATAACATCGATATATATTCTATTTTCGTGGAAGTAAAGTTAATTAAGGCTGCATTATTCTCTTCAGATGTTACTTGTGTGATTACACTAAATATGTTGTTATGTTATTATGCAGAGACAAAAACTTATTATCAACATCTAGTGTATACGCCAGACCACATATATTAACATGGTTATGTAATGAATTATTAATTAAGAAAGAAATGTGTAATTATTGAAGAGTCTCGCGTCGAATGATGAAAAAAAATCAGTGGTCGGTCCCTTTAGTATGGTTTAAGCAATTCTCCCTATCATTAGCTAATTTTTGAGGTTAAGATAGTCTCTATGTCGTATATTTTCAGTGTTTATATTTGAATATATAAATATGTAACCATTGATTTAGAGTAAATATCGAGTATACAAATACTTTTGTGACATTATTAGTTATCTTAGGTGTGAAGAAAAGATTGGGAATCAAAGTAAGAAGGCCAAAAAGTAGAAAACATGAAGAATCTAAGCTAGTAACTAGGTGGATATATATGCATCTTTGCTTCCCCTTTTATTTGTGGAAAAAGAGATGCTACTTTTTTGCATGCCTAAAAAGATCCTTTAGAGAAAAAACTCTTCAAAAGACTATTAAGCCAACAATATTATTGCATGCAGCATGCAGGAAAATTGACCTATTATTATGTAATGTAAGATGTATATAGAGTAATTATTGATCTTTATTTAAGTTAATTAAGTTCTCTATGACTAATTTGGTATTAAGTTAAGTAAATTAGGTACGAATTTATGTTTTTAAATGAGCTAGTTGTTAATTTTTGGAAGGTTCTCTCTATAGTTTGAAATGATTACATTTTATCGCGTTATTTCATAACTTCTAATCAAATTTCAAGTCAGATACATGTGAGTCACATTATATACATGTATATTGTGTGATTTACATGTATATGGGACACCTAATACGCAAGCGAGATAGAGGGAGGCGAGTTAGATTTGTCTATGTCTCTCAGTTACATGTGAATAACATTGACTACTCAGTATATACATATATCTGGTGACATTCGCATGTATCTGGATACTATCTAGATATGTGAGTGAGATGTGCAAGATGGGATGGAGGGAGGCGAGTGGGGTTTGTCTATGTATCTCATATACAAGTGAATCCACTTACATCTAATTTTGAGCTCATATATCTCGAGATACATGTATCTGCATGTATCAAGACGCACTAAAATCTGATAAAATACGTAAATATTGCAAGTTTTTGTAAGTTACCAATAAACATTCGAGGCCCATGTTGAAGAAATGTCGAGAGCCTGAAACCTGATCCAGTCACAGCCCAATATGCAATAGAGTGGTAACTTTCTCTGTTAGGACACACCTCTTAATTTTGTTCAATTTTTTTTATGGAAGTTTTAATTTATATTTTATAGATAGCTCAAAGGTAATATATATTTCTTAATTTTGTGTTTACTTCATATATATTTAACAGTATTCACCCTTTCTTTTTATAAATATAAATAAACTTCGACTTCAAAGCATTTGTTTACCAAACTCGACAATTCATTGTTGGATCTAGGGTTGTTGAACAAGGATTCAATTTGAACGGATCAAAATGATTGAATTGACTATTTAGGCCCAAATGGATTGAATCACAGAACGCTCTATTTCAGCACCTTTTTCATCAATAGACAATGTACATTGTTGTATAGATATACAAAAATATACATGACAGAGATACATTGATATACAATATATTGGAACTTGGCACTTGTTTTTAAGAAGGTGGTGAATTTTTGGAAGGTTTTTTAATTAAATGGCGTGTTAAGTGCTGATGTATTCGAAAGTATAGACTTGTAATTGAAATTCATAAATTTTAAGGAATAGTTATAATACGAAAAAGAATAAAAAAATTAAAGTAATTAGTTCTTAGCACTATAAGATTTATATAAATTACCGTAAATTCAAAAGGTAGATACCATATGGTTAATACATGTGAGATATATCATGTTCTTTATTATATTAATGGATGCATCAACTCTAAAAATATTGAATCCAATTAATATGTGATTGGTGACATAAAGTGTGTTTTATATAGAGAATCCAATATAAACATGAAGCATTCCCTTTTTTCCAATTGAAATTGTCACTAGAGAAAGAGGATGCATCAATACCCCAATAGTAGATGTGTATTCCTGACATACAGGAGTTGACTTTTACCTCTTCTTAATTTATTTATTCTTCCCTTAAATATATTAGGTCGGGATCAGCTCTGATCGCTCTTCTCCTTTTCATCTTATGAATAATCTTTTTAATTTATATCTTTATAATACTATTTTGTTCGGAAATTTATGAAAGTAAGTTTTATCGTAAGCTAATAGTGTCTTTTTTATTAATGTTTTTGTCTTCTGTGTACCATTTAGATAGCGTGACACGTCAAATTATGTAAAGATATTGAAATAAGTTGAAGTGATTATGTTGAAACAAATTAAAAACCTAAAACCTTAAATTTAATCTTGATGTGACATAGCTAAGATCAATTAAATCCTATCTAATTTATGGACATATCAAATGCAAATAAAGTTAGAAAGGGCTACCATCACCAATCACCATCATGATGAAATTTAAGGATCTAAGTTCAGAATCAAGCTACGTCTCAAGAGAGTAAACCACTTATTTTTTTTCAAAAAAAAGATATTCGAATCACCCAATTAGTAGTACAACATAGTGAGCTTCAAGAAGATTAGTTTGTCATTCCATGAATTTATATTTTAATGAAATTTCTACATGAATTTTGTTGATATTAAAGTTCTTAATTTAAATTCTGACCAGCGTAGAAGAGATTCATCTGAATTTAAAAATATATATAAACGGAAACTAAATGAGAGTGACTCTAAAAGAGTCTAATAACACTATATTAATATATATAATTTATTATTACAATGTTTGAAGAAACCTTAAGGACTCTTGTTTGACCAAACAGAGTTTTCATTGAGCATGTTACATAAAAGATGCTCAATTCGACAAACATTGAGAGAACCAAACTTACTAGGTGTTAATATGCACTTTCTACAAGGTGGAGTATAGTTTCACCATCATATTTGACGTGAGTCTGAATTAGTCAAGCCAGTAAATTTTGTATACAAAATATTTAAAGCAAAAAAAGAAAAAAGTAAATATATATACACTATAGCCAAAGAGCTTTAGCCTTCATAAGCAGAGGAACAAGATTTCCCTCTAGATGAAGACTCATAATCTCATTGGCACCGCCAATTAATTCTTGTCCAATAAACACTGCTGGCACGCTAGGCCTTAGGCCTAGCATCATCAGTGCTCGCTCCACTTGTAGCCCATTGGGAAGCTCATCCAATTCATATACAGTTAAATTAGCACCAAAACTTGATATAAGTGTCTTTATTGTGTGACACATACAACACTTGCTTTTGCTAAACATAACCACTGGCTTTTCAGCTACCATTTTTTTCAATGACTCCATTTTTAATTAATGAAAAAAAAAAGATTAATGTAATATAAGAGGAAAATGACAAGTTGTTGAAGTGATGATGAATTTGAAACCCCCCTTTGAAGCTATTTATATACTAACTAAAATAGTGAAATGGTGAAGATTCAATATGCTTCCTTTATACCCCCACCACCAACACACACCAATAAATTAAAAAGAAAGAATAATTTTAGATAAGGAGTTGAAACTGTTAGGTTCTTGATACTCCCTGTCTTTAAAGAAAAAAATTAAAAAAAATCCACCATAAAGTATGGAGGTTAGTATGTGAACTTTGTTACATGTTCTTTTCCAATTAAGAATAAGTTATATGGTAAAGAGAGTTAAATGTTCTATCTACCTAGGCTAGAGCTTACGCTACGACAAATAAAGAATTTTATTGCAATTATTTAGTGATAATAATATAATCTGAATCTATTATAGTCAATTTTATATAGATGTAGTTAAAGGATATAGTCACTCGGAATGCAATGTCATTAACTTAAGTCTTAGCCGCTTGCTGCTAGATATTTTTTACTGCAATAAATATAATTGATGAAATGAAATGTCTATAAACACGTTAAATGTCTCTTTGTTATTGTGATAATACATCGAGTAGGAGAGCTACAAGATTTGGAAGGGTGTTTAATTGAATATCTTTTAACTTGGAAATGTTGAATTAGGTCTTAGGCCTAACTCACACCCCCAAAAGCTAGCTCTAACGAAGGAGGATTGTCCGAGCTTTATAAGGAGTCCAAACATCTCATTAACCATCGATCTGGGACTTTTGTCATTCTTTAACACCCCCACCTCATACCCGGTGCTTAGCATCTAGTGCGTGGGCAATTTTGATTTTTGAGGGCCCCAACATCGGGTGAGACGGGCCCTACTCTGATACCATGTTGAATTAGGTCTTAGGCCTAATTCACACCCCAAAAACTAGCTCAAAGGGAGAAGGATTGTCTAAGCCTTATAAGGAGTCCACCCATCTCATTAACCACCGGTATGAGACTTTTATCATTCTTTAATAGAAAACATAGTATACACTGATATGAGACGTTTATCATTCTTTAATAGAAAACACACTATACAAGTAGGGGAAATAGTTTGTTGTTTTTTTTGTTTCTTTGTATGTATAAGTTATTTAATCTCCATAACATAGAAACACAACATTTTAATTTATATTTTTGGAATTTCGTTATTAAGATCTTTGGCTTGCTACTAATAAGTAAATAGTCAAAATTGTCATTTTCACATTTATGTTCATTGCAAAAAAAAAATTCAGTTAAATAACCTCTCCATGAACATTTAAATTCTTGGTCTAAAAAAGATGGGTTTTGCAATCAATAAACTTAAAATTTTTTTGTAAAAAGAAAAAAATGCATTATAAGGATATTAATGGAATTGATGGTGTTGTGACAAACCCATGTTGGTATATTTAGCAATGAGGAAAAACATATTTGATTTTATCCACTAATGATATTCTTGGAAATGATTTTAAAAGGTGATTTATCCTTTTTAAGGAAAATAATGCTTGTTATTCGTTAAATAAGGTGATTTATCTGTTTTTTCCGTTTTATTTTATTTGATCTCTGTTTGAAAATAAATATTTTTAATATTTGTTTATTTTCATAATATTTATTTAATTTAACAAATCAACAAAATAAGATTAACTTAACAAAATATATATTTAATTAATTTTTTTTAATAGATATACCAAATTAACAGAGTACGACGAAATTACGAGTAAAATGAAAAGGATAGAGCATTTTGCCCAACACATGTTGCACTAAATGCTGGTCTATGAGATATTCTCCACTAATTCACAATCATAGGAGAATTAAGATATTAATAATTTACAATGAATAGTATTATATTGTTCCTAATTATCATCATGTGATTCTATTGATCGTTTCATAAGATGCTTAATTACTTTAGGCATTTTATTAGGTTGGTTATTTTATCGACAGAAAAAGATGTCCATTCTTTTCATATTAATTACTCAATTAATTATTATATTTAATTATTGATAGTTGCAAGATCAAGATTTTTTTTAATTAACTCATTTTCAAAGATTATGACTTTATGAGATAGAGACTTGAGATTTATGTTTTGGAGCTCATTGTTTTGCATTTTAGCATATGAAAAAAGGTAATTAAAATTGTAAGATGTTATGTTTGATGATTAAGGATATGTTTAATTTTGGAGGAAAGTTAGTTTTGAAATACTCCTTATCAATTTGTATAATTATTATAAATTATAAAATATTGTTATGTTTGATAAATCGTTAAAAGTATTTGTAAGAGCGATAATTAATGGTGTGTTCGGCAGTAAATTTCTAACTTATTTTCTTGTGTCGGGTGTAAATGTAAAAGCTACAATATATTTTTATTGTATAACACGCATGGATATACACAAATATACATGATATGTAGGTGATACACTAATATACACACAAAAAAATATGCATGAAAATATACTCAATGGGAAATATGACATGTACCCGAAAAAGATCCATATTAGTCATATTTTTCATCAATACACAATGTATATATTATCATATACACTACTATATTTCATATATTTTTTAATTTAACATATATATATAAATGTCAGCTAAACATTAATATACAAAAATAGGTTTATCAGAAACAAATTCTTGTTTGTTACAAGAAACTGGGAAAAGTTTGAAACGCAAACAATAAGATGGTACGATTATGGTGTAAACACTCCATTTAAATCCAAACCTTATAATTCGATTTCGACCTAGAAATTTTATGAGGCATGAAGGATAATTTTTTTTATTGTATACTAATTTTGTGTAACAACCGATTTGAAGATAGTAAGGCACGAGATAGCCCTTGTTAAAGTTTTTCTAATACAAAATCAATGACATGGAGTTTGACTGTTTCTAATAATGATCATGTCTTTTTCAATGCTTAATTATGATATTTATTAAAGATTGTAGATACTAATTGAAAGTGAATAATGCCACAAATCACAATCATATACATCTAGAGATGGAAAAAAGATAAATATACCTTAGAATTATTGTAAATGGTAATATACAGATATCCTTCGTTATATTTTTGTGATATTAGTGTCCCTGTTGTTCAAACACTAGAGGATACATACCTTTTATACTAACAGACATACACGTGTCATAATTTTATCTATCGATCCGAAATTTATTAATTATTGGATCGATGAATAAGATTGTGTCACGTGTCCCTATTTAGTCTTCCGTTAGAGTAAAATGACATATACACTCTATTTTTTGAATGACAGTGGCACAATATCCGAAAATATATAACGAGAATATTTACATACCATTTAAAATAATTCGAGATCTATTTTTCATTTTTCCCATCTGTAGATAAGCAAATCAATGGGCGCTTTTTTATGAGTGAAGACCACAAACATAAAGAAAATTCACTATTTTGGAAAATGTGCGGCTTGAAAATGAAGTTTATTCTCTTAACACACACAAATCAAATAACTTATGGAAAAATATTTAGTAATTTATTTAATTGTTCCAAATGTACCCAAAAAAATAAGGGGTGATGAATTTAGAAGTTTGATATTGTAAGGTTAATATATGTAATTTGGAGCAGATTATTCATTAGATGTATGAACCTTAAAAATATCCTGAAAATTTACAATAATAATAACAACAAATATTAAAATATTCATTGTATATATCTCTGCCTTGAAAATAAAAGGTTGATTTCGATAGATTCTCAACTCAAAATATCTTTTATACCTTTATAAATAAATATCTAAAAAAAAAATATTTACTCAATTCTTATCTTTATCTTAAAAGATATAAAAATTATGTCCGATAAATCTTAATTGAAAATACCCTAAAAAGATAATTTAGAGAAAACCTAGATTTTGATTGATGTCATAAAGTGTGTTGAGGATATTTAAACATGAAATTATTCCTCTTTTTCAATTGAAATTATCACCAAAGAATTTATTTTATTTTATTTTATTTTTTGAAAAAAGGTTGCATCAATACTTGAAGATACGATAACTGACATACAGCTCTACATGCATCTACCTAAAAATAAGTTGACTTTTAGTATGTATTCAATTCCTCTATAAGATGCCAATTCCTGACATATTATGAGCTCTCTAGAAGAATTTAAGAAAAGTTGACTTCTATCATCTACTATAATTTTTCTATCGACGAAAGTTATGGTAGAGCGATAAATATACATTTACTTTTAATAAAAAAAATTAGATTTGAGTACCCTTAAATACAAAATCATCTCTGCTAGAGAGTGTTTTATCATTAATATGAAACTTTTGAACTCGGTCGATTCAAATTTAGTCAGGCTTCAAAAGTACAAAACACCGTGTAGAAAATTTAAAAACAGTATCACCATTAGGGGTGTACAAAGAAAGTAATAAATCACATCAACTCTATAATTCTTCATATCTAAGGCTCGAAAATCTAAAATCTCTAATTAAGAGTGAAACATTCTGATCGATGAAGGTTGAATTCACCCCATCTAATTATACAAGGCTAACACTTGTTATTGATGTATGTAAAGTACTATTGATTGACATGAAAGTGCATGAATAAAAGGTTACAAATTAAAGATGAAACATTCCTAAGTTCCATCTTTTTTTATTCATTAAGTTGATCGGTGGTCACATAAAATTTGAAAGTTATCATCAAAGACAAAAAGATATGATGCATCAATACCCCATGAGATGCCTATTGATGACACAGCTCTTTTAAGGCTAACAAAAATAAAATATTTGATCATTCTCTACTTATTTTTTTTTATTTTCTTCCTTAATTATCAACACACCAACCATCATTTCACCTCTTAATTATCGCTATCATCGATCACCATAATTAGTCGTTATCACTACTAGCATCGATGTTTATATTCATCATTGTCAACTAGCATTTTAACAATAATTACATCATCAACCCTTGCTACGTGCTATTCCATGCTAATTATTGCTATCACTATTATATATCACTATTTTTCATCGCAACTATTATTTGTAATTAAATGTCACCATCAACCACCACCTTTAATATCTATTCTCAGTCATCATTGCCACTAGTTATGTACTTATAACCACCATTATCGACCAAGGCAGTCTAGTTGACATTCACAATCATCCTGTTATTATCAACTATCATATAATTTTTATTTAAAAAATAGAATTATTGTATTAGTATTAGATTAATTAATATTATAACTTAATGTATTTAAATGTTTAGAAAATAGATAACTTAACGATTTTGTATCAATATCTTAATATAATATTTTAATTTTTAAATATGCATTTAGATTTACAACGTCTAAAAATATGCATAAATCTCACATAGAAAATTATAAAATGTATAGGTTTTCGAGAACCAACTTGAATTCATGCTATGATGATCAACTACAAAATCCATTCATCTTGTGAGGAGAGAAAACTTAAAAATGGTGTCAATAGTTGTGAAATGAACATATTAATTAGGAGAAATAAGTTTAAGAATTAGGATATACTGAACAAGGTTGGAATAGCATTCATGGTGGACAAGTTTGAGTAATGTGGATTATGGTGATCTGAACATGTTAAAAGAAGATGTGCAGATGTCCCAGGAAGGAGGTGTAATATGTTGGATATAAGAGGTACAATAAGGTGTAGAGGTAAATCAAGAAAGTATTCGGGAGATTTGATTAGTATGGATATGACGCAGCTTCAGTTATCGAGGACACGATCTCAGACAAGCGCAGTTATAAATGTCACAAAATATAAAAGAAGGTTAGTAGATAGTTGAGTTTGTCTTGCTTTTCGACTGAATTAAACCTTGATGGTAATATGCAACATTGTATCGCGTTTTGTCTTGCTTTTAATATTTGTTATCATTTGGTATTTTTGTGCTTCGGTTACTCCACTATTTTGATGTATTGTTGCTATTCCTCTTTTGAATGTTTTGTACTGCTTTCCTTATTGGTTGTCATGTTTTCTTTACTATCACTTTTCTTTTTCATAATTACTTTTATTTGGTGCACTTTGATTGAGGTACCCCGAAAACAATCTATCTTCTTCCATAGAAGGTAAAGATATATATTCTGTATATATATCAATTGTTGAATTTTCTAGGCCAAATTTACTGAAATTTATGCCATTTTGATACCCGTCAATCATCGTCATTTATCACTATATATCACTAGTCATTTGTGTTCCAATGAAACTAGTAAAGAAATAGAGGGATAGATAAAAAGACCTACATATAGAGTTAGTTGACCTTGAAAAGACTTGCGATATAGTCCCAAGAGAAGTCCTATGGAGATGCTTGTGGACTGAAGATGTTTGGAGACTAGAGATATATATGTAGCTTAATTACATTAGAGCGGTGAAGGATATGTATAATAAATCCAAGATCGGATAAGAACATTGGGAGAAGACTCGAAATACTTTCCTATCGAGATGGGATTGCACTATGGACCACTATTTAACTCGTTTCTGTTTTCCTTAATGATGAATTAATTGGCTTGACATATTTAAAGTGAGGTGTCATATAGTATATGTTATTGTAGATGACACAGTCCGGATAGATGAGACTCGTAATAAAGTTAAAACTAGGTTGGAGATATGAAGATAACTCTAGTCTAAGACTTAGCAAGACTAAAAGAAAATATTTGAGTGTGAATTCAGTGATGCAATGCATGAGGTAGACGTGAAGGTGAGCATGATCCACGTGTTATCCCCAAGAAAGAAAATTTAAAGTGTCTTGATTTCTTTATCCAAGATAATGGAGAGATCCATGACGTGTCACATATCATATTGATATGACGTGGATTATGAAATGGAGGCTAGCCTTCGAAGTCTTGCGTGGTAAATAGATAGCACCAAAATTTAAAGGTAAATTTTATACAGTGTGGTGGTTAGACCAAGTTTATTGTATAGGTCAGTGTGTTAGCCAATCAAAAAAATTCATTTCAAAAAGTTGTGAAAATGAATATTTCCTCCGTCCATTTTTATTTTTCATGTTGGGCTTTTTTCAAAGTCAATTCGACTAACTTTAAAAGTTGAATTATATTACATTAATTCAATATTTAAACAAAAAATTTAGATATTCAAAAACTATATGAAAAGTACTACAAAATTATAATTTTTTGCATATCAATATGATGAAAAAGATATCTTAAAATATTGGTTAAAGTTTTTATAGTTTGACTCTATAAATAGAAACCATGACAACTAAAAGTGGACGGAGGGAGTATATTGTTATGTATATTTGGACACACTATGAAAAAGTAAGTTTAGGAATGAGAATGTCCGAGATAGGGTAGGAATAACCTCCATGGTGGATTGGACAGGTTGAGTAATACAAAAGCGAGGTTGAAATGGTTTGAGAATGTGAAGAAGCGATATGTAGATGTCCAAGTGACTAGGTGTGAGAGATTGGATATAGTGGGTACGAAAAGTGATAGAGGTAGGTCAAAAAGTATAAGAGAGAGAGGTAATTAGATAGGACATGATACAACTTCAGCTCACAACATAACTTAGACAAGAAGGTATGAAGGTCGTAAATTTTATTATTTATATATATATATATATATATATATATATATATGAATTTCAATTGTTTTAATTTTCTAGGCCAAACTTGATGAAGTTTATGCCTCCAACAATTTTACTTTTAAGATATACATTAGCAACTATTCTATATCAAAATTTTCAACTGCACCTAAAGCTGCAAGACTAGAATCTTAATCATCCTCCACATAAACAAGTACAACCTTTTCTTTTTGGTTGACTTATCCATGATGGGAATTTTAATTAAACTTTATTCATATGCTAAAAGCAAAAAAAAGTAATTTCAAAGTCTCAATCTCATAATAAGTCATAACCTCTTGATTAGGAAAAGAATCTTCAATCTTTGCAACTATTAATTACTCTTAAAATATTTTTAATTAAGTGGAGTTTTGGTCACCACCACTTAATTATTAGCAATATGAAGTTTTTTATAATCAAAAGTATGGACAACTTTTTCTAGACAAAATAACCGACCTAATGAAATGCCTAAGTTAGCATCTTAAAACGATCAAAAGAATCACATGATGATAAGAACAAATATAATACTGTTAATTAGGGATCGATTTGTCAATAAACGTAAGCGTAATCAGAATTCTCATTAAGAAAGTTTAAAATCTGAAATAGTAAACATACGAATTATAATTGATTAGTAAAAATATGCAATATAACTTTTAAGAAAAATTATTTCATAACGAAAAATCACTCCCCCAATTTAACTTTTAAAAAAATATTTAAAGACCTAATCATGAATAGTTTTATCATTTTAATTATTTTATTTTGGATTAACTAATCCTTTTTTATTATTCTACCTTTCGATAGGAAAAAATAACTTATTTCGGTAATAATAATTAGTACTAATTTTGACAAAACTTTCATTGAATTAGTTATAAAAATGAGGTAAAAGACAAACTATATTTTTAATTTTATCTCAAGATAGATTCATTGTATTATTTTTTGTGAATTATTGTAATTCTCCTATGATTCTGAAATAGACTTGGTGGAGAATATGTCATAGGCCAACATTTGGTGCAACGTGTTATTATATAGATAATTTTTTGACCCTATTAATTAATTTCCTTTTTTCAAACGAATAACGACCATTATTTGCTTTAAAGGGGTAAACCAATTTATTTTAATCATTTCCAAAAAAAATAAAAAATGAGATGGAATATAAGAATATCATTAGTAGATAAAATTAAACACCTTTTTCCTTACAACATCATCAATTCCATTAATATCCTTATCAATACAAGGGAGATATTTAGCGGTAATTAATTAAGATAATTGTTTAATTATTATTAAATACGTATTTTTAGCGATAATTCGTATTTTTTGTATAGCATTTAGTAACATTGGATTTAATAGCACTTAACTAATGTCGATAAAAACTTTAACACTCTTTACTAATATATTTATTTACTTCCGTTAAAAGTTATATTTGAATTAGTGTATATACATGTTTTTAACCAAAAAAGAGATAATTTATTTATTGTAAACCCATGTGTTTAATTAGAACAAGAATTTACATTGGAACTTAATTGGAAAAAAATATGTAGATATGTAACAAAGTTCACTTACTAGCCTCCATACTTTATGCTGGATTTTTTTTTATATTTTTGGTACACTTTTGAGACAGTATCAAGAACTTCTAATGCTATCTAACAGTATCAACTCCTTATCTAAAAAATTATTCTTTCCTTTAATTTATTTGGGGGGGGGGG
>NC_028645.1:77841503-77847914 GCF_001406875.1 Solanum pennellii
GTTAGAGGAAGCATATTGAATCTTCACAAGTCACTATTAGTATATAAATAGCTTCAATAAGAGTTTCAAATTCATCATCAATTCAACAAGTTATCAATTCTCTTATATTACATTTAATCTTTTTTTTTCATTAATTAAAAATGGAGTCATTGAAAAAAATGGTAGCTGAAAAGCCAGTGGTTATGTTTAGCAAAAGCAAGTGTTGTATGTGTCACACTATAAAGACACTTATATCAAGTTTTGGTGCTAATTTAACTGTATATGAATTGGATGAACTTCCCAATGGGCTACAAGTGGAGCGAGCTCTGCTGATGCTAGGCCGAAGGCCTAGCGTGCCAGCAGTGTTCATTGGACAAGAATTAATTGGCGGTGCCAATGAGATTATGAGTCTTCATCTAGAGGGAAATCTTGTTCCTCTACTCATGAAAGCTAAAGCTCTTTGGCTATAGTGTATATATATATATACACTTTTTTTTTCTTGCTTTACATATCTAGCATGCGAAATTTACTGGCATGATTAGTTCAGACTTACGCTAGTAAAACTACAATATATCATGTAGAAAGTGCATATTAACACCTTGTAAGTTTGGTTTTTCTTAATGTTTGTGGAATTGAGCATCTTTTATGTAGCATGCTCAATGAAAACTCTGTTTTCTCAAACAAGTGTCTTTTAATGTATCTTTAAGCATTGTAATAATAAATTATATACAATGCCATACTTCAACATGACTTGTCATTCTCTTTTAATTATTTTTGTTAGATGCTTGAGTATGAAGTTGTGTTTTCTCGAGAGACGTGAATCCAGGATTTAAAGTTTGTAGATTCAGAATTTATTCAAAAAGTAAAATATGTGATATTTGTATAATGATCCTGCCTTGTGAATTGAAAGCAAGATAGATTTAAAAAGGGTTAAAAGAACAACTTGGCTCTCTTTTATTTGCCACAAAAAAGAAAATAAATTACATTGACCTCCAGTTCAACAATTCAAAGAACAAGTTACGAGTTAGCTCATCCTATAAAATTAGTTTAAATATACGTCAGCTAACTTGAATATCATGATAATTATATAAAAAGGAAAATATAGAGACAAGGGGTGTGTTGCGTTCCGAACACTAACTCACAAACTCATTCTTTTTGCCACCCAACCCCCAAGGGTATGATTGTATTTATAGGTGGCAATGAGAGGGTAAGACTGAATTTGTGCGGGTTAAAATGAGCTGAGTTAATAAATCGACAGGTTATTGATCCGCCCAAAAGTTACTTGGACTGAAATGGACTAAAACGTGGATCATAACTCAACCTGTCCAACTTACTTTTATAATTTTTTAGTACCTTTAAAAATGTATATAAATTGTCTTGAAGTTAAAAGAGTACAAAAGTCAAAAATCAAAATTATTGATATTTCACAAATGTAGACAAAAAAGCAAACAAAATGTTTAGTTATTTCCTCAACCACACAGAAAGACAAGGTGATGAGAAAGCCCCTCCCTCTAAGACTACTCAAATCAGACACAAAACAAATTTCCAATTCCATGGCCTCAGCAACAGCTCCACCAGCTCCATTCACCTTTCTTACAAGGAACCAAACCAATAATGAGCACAGAACAGATACCAGATGGTTGACAAGAAAACAAAGAAGACGCCGTGTTGGCTTACAAGTTTATGCAAAAGAAGAAGGGGCTACTGGGCGACAACGTGCTCCTCCTGGTGTTGACACAAGAATTCACTGGGAAAACGAAGATGAAGGATGGGTAGGAGAGAGTAAGTCACGGTCCACACAAGAACGAATCAAAACAGACGAAAAGAATCTCTTTGATGAAAAATTCTCAGACCTCCTCAACAGTTCAGCTAATTCTCACTACCAGTTAGTCTTCATTTTCTACTTTGCTATCATCTTATCTCTTAATGTGTGGCTCACAGTTCATAATTCTAATGTTTCAAATTCAGGTTCTTGGGAGTATCTGCAACAGCTGATCTAGAGGAAATTAAAGCTGCATATAGGAGGCTATCAAAGGAGTATCATCCAGACACAACTAATCTTCCTATAAGAGCAGCATCAGAGAAATTCATGAAACTAAGAGAAATTTATGATGTCCTGAGTGATGAGGAACAACGTCGATTCTATGATTGGACACTAGCTCAGGAGACAGCAAGTCGAGAAGCAGAGAAAATGAAAATGAGGCTGCAAGATCCACGCATGCTGGAAGTAGAAAACTGGGAATCTGTTCCAGACATGGTGGATCGACTTGGTGGAAGAAACATGGAGCTGAGTAATCAGGCAAAAACTGCCCTCACATTTGATATCTTGATTATCATCTTTTCGTTTTGCTGCATTATATATGCAGTAGTCTTCAAGGAACAATATTAACAGGAACAACTATGTGCATTATACAACAACAATATTCTATACTGTCAATACGCAGTTCATACACTACAATGACAATGGATTGGGAAACAGAACGACTAGAGCTTTAGTCATAAGCATAACTATAGTTTATTTCTATTGAGCTTACAAATTTACACTATTGTCTTTTCATGAGATTATTGATAGCAAATGAAGAAACAATTCTCTCATACATCGATAAAATCTTTCATGATGGGGCTATGTTTCTCAATGTTAGCCTGCCTACGCCAATTACTCACTGCATGCTTAACGGTGTCACTGGCTTTCTGTATTTCCTCAGCAGAAAATTTGTGTTCCACAATGCCTAGTGGACCAGGTTGTAGTACCTTAACTACAGTTTCCATATCCAGCTCCAGTTGCCTGTTAAAACAAACACCAAAATAATGCTGAAGACATAGAAATTCATATTCACAATTTGATCTTTGTGTCTCATTCTGGTCTAAAAGAGAAAATTAGAACAAATCCAATTGAAGAGTGCTTTGAAGCGCACGTTCCTATCAATCTGCATTTAGATACCTACTCTTCAATCAATAAATAATAACAAAGAACAAGAAAATACCAACGGTCATTCTAATTGCTAATTAGAAACAAGAGTTTCTCATTTCTTGATAACACAACTCCGTAATTCTCAAGAGTTTGATAAGTTCTAAAATTTCACTTACTCTTCAAATATCAAATGAATTAACTAATGTAATCCTACAACAGAAGTTGGCACCTTCTCTCAACCAAAAAGGAAAAGGATACTTCTGTGTTATAATAGTATTAAACTGCCATACACATTGGTTTCTGTAAGATATAGAACTCCCAACACTTGGACCTTTTTCCTCATAAATGTGGTTCTGGTCCAAGCTTGTGCCACACCGACTAATTCCACTGGGTACCAGATACTTCTCACCAGTGCAGGTACCAGACAACTCTGCCCAAGCTCATGAATACAAGTTATGCTTTGGAATGAAAGACAATTCCAAATCCTCTTGGTCTACGAACAAGAAAGCTATAAGTAATGCAAATATGAATCTTCTCATGGAGAGTTTGATCCTAGACACCGAATGCTTTTGTCTCTCTTGGGGATTGAGCTTGAGACTTCATGGTCCTCAACCCACTTCATTGACCACTAGGTCACGTGCTTGGGTAGTAACAATTTGAACATTTACAAGGCTATGTATTGGAGAATTAGCTCTAAGATGTTCTATCTTCATTGATTAGTTGCTTAAACATTATAATATACGGAACAATGTGTCAGGGAGGCCATGGAAAGGGATCAAAGTCAATATATAAGGATCAAGCTCGTAGCAAGCGTAATATCAATCAATCAAATATGCCTCCATTGCACACGAGTTGGAATCGACATATGAATCCTCTTAATGCATTTGGCTACAGTCGGGCTCATTTTAATTCTCAAGTCTCTATGTTTTTTTTTCTTTCCATTCCTGCATCGAAGTCCTACAAATTGTGCACATGAATTGGGCTGAATATACTCAGAGAATCTCTCAACAATGCCACCAATACAGCTAAAAATGCAGTACAACCATCAAATACAATTACCGGATCAGCAAATAAAGTACAATATGACCAGAATATGACGGAGAGAAAATACTTGCATATAGCTTCAAAATGTGATTATTCTTTTTTTCCAATCTCACCAGAAAAGACGAACATACTGTTCATATAGAAATAAAGCCAAAATTACAATATAGAAACTTTGATTGGTTCCAAACTTCGAGAGAAAATCAAAAGACATTCCTTGTAAACAGTGGTCACCGAACTAACAATCGAGAAACAGTCAAGCAAATCTAATTATAGACTCATCAAGAAAAATGATAAAATTACAAAGCCTATATATCAATCTAGTATTAAAATTAGTTTGATTCTACCATCTCTATTCATGTTAATTTCCTGCAAATGCTAAAACATTTCAATATTCAAAAATCCATAGATTTGAAACCGCCCAGAATCAACTATACTTCAGTAAACTCATAGATTTCAAAGCATAAATAAATCAATAATTCAGATATAACAGTGTAAGACCAAAATGATTAACATTCCATATCATCTAGGTACAAATTAGCTACCGCCGCCGAATAAGCAATGAGATGTAGAATTTACCTGAAGAGCCTGGAGAAGGGTAACACATTGCGGAGTTTCGACAGTGATACGGTCATCTTCCTTCTGCCTATTCCTATCAATTTCCCCTAAAACTGTGCTAAACTTCAAACAAATTTACTATCTGATTAGGGTTTCAGCTACAGGGAAACGAGGCCGGGGAGAAGGGAGGGGGGGTTGTGGGTAATCACTCGGTTTCGGGTCGGAAAGGATCCGACTCTCCTGATTCGTCAACGCCTTATTTTCTTTCTTGTTTATTTTTTTTAAAGAAAAACTAATAAGAAATTTTCATACATTTTAGGGCTAACTAGGTCATATCTCGAAAGTTTCATCAATTACAAAAAAAATTTATATCTTATATCAGATACATTGTAAATGATAAATAACTTAATGAGAGAATGTATATGATGTATCGAGCGGAGGAAGATGTTTTCGAGATATATTTAAAGGGGAGGATGTTTCTGAGAGATTGTATGGGATGTATCCAAAAAATTTAGAGATATAATAGTTGATATCTTAGTTTAGTATTTATGCAATTTTTCTTTTTGTTTAATCTCTAGTGTCGCATAATTATTATTTTCTTTTAATTATTTTAAAATATAATTTTAATTGCCTTATTCTTGAAATATCATGATTAAGTTTTTTGGTAGGAAAAGGTTATGATTAATTAGTATTTCTATGTAGTTTCAATTTCAACTAGGGAGGTTCATAATTCGGTTTAAATTAGTTTTTGGTTAAACTAAATTCAATATAATTCATATTTTTGGTTTGATCGTAATCGATTTCATTTGATTTTTAAAAGATCTATACGATATTTTCCTACTACAAGAAAGGATTTTCTTTTCATTCTTTGTCTGTTTGTCGACTTATGAGTAATTATTTACTGCCCCTTTTACTATGACTTATGAAAGAAAATTTTGATTGCATGATATTAATCCACCTTTTATTTGAGTGCTTATCGTATCCAAAAATATGAGAGCTTATAACTAAAAAATAATGTAGCTATATATATTTTTAGTACTTTATTTGGTTTTATAAAAAAGATATATTTATTTTTAGAAAGAAAAGTCTCGCTAAAAAATATTGCATAACAAATTGGGAAAATTATGCGAATTAGCAAATATATACTAGTTAATTAGCTAACATAGCTATAGTTTGAATTAATTATCACTTGCAGCCTCTTTTTAGCTATAATTATGTGCATCTCTCTCCTCTCTCTCGCCTCTCTCCTCTCTTATACATACACAAATACAAATTATGTTGAATCCATCCCATTGTTTTAGTCAATTTTAGCTATTCAATTGGTACAAGCAATTGTTAAAAATGAATAGTAATTGGAGTTGAAAAGAAAAGATTTGGTAGTTGGCAAATGGTAAGATTTGCAACCATTTTTGACTTTGCTATGTTTACATATGTCATTAGTGACATAGGTATGGTTTTATCCTTCTATAAATAGAGCATTCTTGCTCATTTGTAGAACACACCAAGTTAGAGAGAAAAACCATTTTGAGAGCAAAGTGAGGTATTCCATAGACTATACAAGAAAATAGTCTGTGAAGAAAAATAGAGTGTGAGCGATATTTTAGTAAGACGGAAACCAAAAGAGTGTTGTTCCTTTTAAGTGTGTAGTAGTCACTTTGAGTGTTGTATTCGTGACTACACAGTGTAAAATTCCTTACTATAGTAATATTAGTTGCTTCTCTTGGCCCGTGGTTTTTTCCCTATTTAGAAGGGTTTCCACGTAAAATTCTTGGTGTCGTTATTTTTCCATTTTATTTCCATTACTTTTACCATATATACTTTTGTGTTTGTCTGCGTTTTCCCAACAAACTGGTATCAGAGCCAAGGTTTTATCTGAGTATGCTCTGTGGTTGCAGCACAGTCTGAACTTCCACATCAGAAAA
>NC_028645.1:77853824-77859505 GCF_001406875.1 Solanum pennellii
TGTGGCACGCAAATCTGCGTGAGTTCTCCATGAACATCCCCTCTTTGCATTGCGAGAGAGTCGTTAAGACTCAGCATTTCCTTTCATCGAGTCGAGGCCAATGCGCGGATTCCAATTTCAGGGAGATCGAAGAAATTCGAAGAGGGCTGTCTAGAAGACTTTTCCCTTATTTTATTCTGTGTTTTGTTTTGTAATGGGCATAAGCCCTTATCGCTTTCTTTTTCGCATTTTATTTTATATGTTTAGACTAGGACAGGTACAAAATGGGTCAAAAACCCAAAAGCAGGTGGGTCCGAGTTTCGGCCAAGGCGAACAGCATCCGAAACTTGGACCCGAATCTCTCTCTCTCTCTCTCCATCTCTCTTTATTAGTTTACTTTTTCGTGTTTGTTTTGAATGACGTTAGTTTAGGATTAGAAAACTCCAAACCCCACCAAACGCCTTTCGCTTTATCAAACTCGAAACTAAAATTTGAAACTTTAAAGATGTTCGAATTTGAAAGTCGCTTAGAATTAAAGTTTTAAAGGTTCAACTTCAAACGGAATCTTAAAACAACGATATCTTGCGAGCTCGTTATATTTGAGAAATTTAACTTTAAAATTGCAATGTTTAAAATAGTCAAATAAGTTAATCGCCGGAAAATCGTATTAACGGAGTGTCTTAGGTGCCTTAAACACCTTCCTAAGACACTAATAGGAATCCCGAACCCCTTAAAAAATGTTTTCAAAACAATTTTTCTGTTTAAGTTGTTTGGAAACGAGTTTTCTTGATTTTTCTTAAAAAATTAAGTGGCGACTCCTAAAAGTCGGAAAACCTTAAAATAAAATAAACTCCTTTTCGAAATCAAATTTTTCGATAAAACAGAAATGGCGACTCCGCTGGGGACGGAGGATTCTAACCCTAAGATTAACTCTATTTGACTAACTTGTTTAAATTGTTTAAATTTCTTTAGTTATAGAAATTGCGTCTCATGGCATGAATTCCGCCAAACGGCAAATAGTTGCATTAGGAAACGGAAGTTACGCGGCTTACCGCGGCTTCTCTCAGAAATACCCCAAGAATTCGTTTGGGAGTATCGAATAAATAGTCGGAATGCGGTCATCCGACGTTATTCGGTAGCTCCACCCCGATGTTTGTCTGATTCGGGTAACCGTCTATTTGAAAACAATTCTAGAAAAGCCTAAGATAGAGCGAAACCAAAACCAAAATTAGGCATCAGCCTTGGACAACTTAATACCCAAGGCGTATTAAGTCCATTTTAGTAGAAAAACCGCCAAAATTGCGTCTAAGGTCTTCGACCTCACGACGCATCATATTGTTTGACATTCGATATACATGTGTATTTAAATGCTTATGTGTTATGTTGCTTTGATGAGGATATTGTAAACCCATTCCTAGCCAGAAATTCCAAAATATACGGAAGCCACTATAACAAATGTCCGACCAAAATATCCAAGTCTCAAGTTTCTCACAAAAAAAAAAAAAACCATCTCCCGTACCACAAATCCTAAATATCCCCCCTATCGACTCAGACCTGAACTACGTAGGCAACCTCTGTGTTCCGAAGATACGTAGATGAGATTAGCGGGCATCGAAAAACAACTACAAAAAGACCATAGCTCAACATGATTCAGCCTTTCCGAGATAGCGTCGTTAAACAAACAAATTCCTGTTTGTTCAAAATATAATCCCGTCCTCACTCGTGGGTTAAAATATCCTCAAACGAAGCGACTTATGTGTTTATCTGTTTTCTGTGCGATATTATGTATTTTATACTCCGGATATGCACTAACAAATTTGCCTTTGAGTTGTTTCACCTCTCAGGTACCTTTAACTGATCTGTGTCGATAAAAGCTGGCAAGTCACCCCTACTTCACCAGATCAAAAGGTCCCACAGATTCCTTCCTCGGACCAAACGCAAATACAGGTATGGGAGACAACAATGAAGAAGTCAGCCTTACAGATGTCGTGGTGGCTCAACCCACCGCGGCAGAGCAGAATGAGCTTATAACGCAGCTGATGCAGCAAATAGCTGACATGAGGGTCGAAATGCAACGAAGGCAGGACACGCCTCCGCCCGGGTTCGGCCCTAACTTTCTCGACACGAGACCTCCGACATACTTCCCCTCGTCCAACTCGGATCCTGCTCAGCACCGGCCATCGACACCCGTGCACAACCCGTCTGGGGTAGATATGACAACCCAAAATCCCCAATACGTGTCAGTCTCCTATCAAACTCCCTCACCACTCCCAAACAATCCTCCACAAATACCACCACATCCCCAAAACAGTCAAACAGCCCCACTACCCCAAAATCAGACCCAAAATCCCACTGCCTTCAATTCCCAAACACCGCATCCCCACTTGACCCGAAATACCAATCCCCAAAATTATCCGCAAAATTATCAAACCGCACAGAATGTCCCAAGCCCTTCAATAGCTCCACCCCTCCCCAAAAGAACCACATTCCAAGTCCCCGTCCCGGCCGAGCATGAGGTGCACGGCTCCGAGTTGGACCATTATGAGGAGCAAGAAAGAGAGTGGAGGGCGAGGGAAGAAGCGAAGGTAGACATAAAGGAGGAGATCAAAAGGGCAATGAAAGAATTGCAATGCACTCCTGACGTCGCCGGGTTAAGCTACGCAGAACTATGCATCCACCCAGACTTGAACCTGCCTGAAGGGTTCAAGATCCCGAAGTTTGATACCTTCGGAGGGGTGGGCAACCCCATGGCACACCTAAGAGCGTACTGCGACCAACTCGTGGGAGTTGGCAAAGATGAAGCGTTGCTGATGAGGTTGTTCAGCCGGAGCCTGTGCGGTGAGGCCCTGGAATGGTTCACATCACATGAGACTCGACAATGGCCCAGTTGGAGCGCACTGGCTAAGGATTTCATCGACAGATTCGCATACAACGTCGAGATAGTCCCTGATCGCTACTCCTTGGAGAAGATGAAGCAGAAGCCCACAGAAAGCTATCGAGAGTTCGCGTACAGATGGAGGAAAGAGGCAGCGAGGGTGAGGCCTCCGATAACGGAGAAAGAGATTGTAGAGGTGTTCATACGGGTGCAAGAGCCCGAGTATTATGACAGAGTCATCTTATTAATCGGCGCCAAGTTCGCCGAGATAGTCAAAGTAGGTGAGACTATCGAAGATGGCCTGAAGTCGGGAAAGATAGCCCGAGTGTCTGCATCGCCTGGGTCTTCCGGACTGGTAAGGAAGAAAAGAGAGGAGGTTAACGCTATCTCACACGGGGGAAGAAAGGCCCCCAGAAACTTACCACGTCCCCAAGGCCGCTCCAACCCTCCATCAAAGCCTCATCAAGCCCACCGTCCACAATCAAATCATTCCGGCCATTACAATGTTGCCCCCACTTATCCAGATGCCCATATTTTGTCGTATCAGGATCCACCCCAAATTCCCCAAAATTTTCCTTCCGTATATCCAAACTACCCCCAAGCTTATCAAGTCCCTCCCCATTACCAGAACGTTGCTCCCAGCTGCGCTAGTGTACAGCCAAGCTATCGAGCACCGTCCCCCGCATATCAAATACAAACCCCAGCATATCAAAGCCCCCATCCAAATTACCAAGCCCCAATGCCAAACTATCAAACAAATCCCTACCCCAGAACCCAAGCTCCACGCCCAAATGCCCGCAGTTACCAACAAGTCCCCCCTCCTCACCAGAGCGGGTATGATCCCCCTCGCCCCAGGTTTGAGAAGAAGCCCTCCAGAAGCTTCACCGTGTTGGCTGAAAGCAGAACCAAGTTGTTCAAAAGATTGTCCGCGGCCGGATACATCCACCCTGTAGGGCCCAAGCCCGTGGATGTCAACTCCAGATTCTACAGACCGGATCAGAGATGTGCTTATCATTCCAACAGTGTTGGACATGATACTGAAGACTGCATCAACCTCAAGCACAAGATCCAGGATCTGATTGACCAGGAAGTGGTCTCCCTTCAGCCTGCGGCGCCGAACGTCAACACGAATCCGTTGCCGAATCATGGGGGTGGAAACACCAACATGATAGAAACAGATGAAGATAGCGGGGAAGGAATCTGTGGCCTTTTCAAGGAGATCAATTCCATCATCGAGGAGGAGGCTGAGCCAGCTGGCATTCGTGATGCGGAACCAGGAGAGATGCTGCAGAATTGGACTTCCACGCCAATCCTGATATCCCGGACTCTTTGGTAGAAAGGAATTGTTTTATGCATATTAAAATCGGTGGTCGTCCCGAAGAGGCCTGAGACCCACCATTTATGCATTTTCTTAATTGCTTGAATTTTGAATTTTCGTCGTGATGTTTAAAAAGGGCGACACGGCCCTGTGCCATGACCCAAGTTTGCATGTTTGATTCAAATGAAAGCCTCCTTATTTTGACTTTGTTTAATTAATTGTTATATTTTACCTTCCTAATTTTGTCTGTTTATGATTTCAGTAACGTAAGTTACAAACCTGTCAATGTCATGTCATGTCATGAGCTAAATGAGCAAAATGAGGCAAATGACGACGAGGTTGACGACTACGTCGAAGAAAGTAGGGAACCGGACTATTTGGCAGAAGAATTTCGACAGTTCGAGGATCAGCGTAAACCGAATCTGGAGGAGACAGAAATGGTGAATTTGGGAGATTCAGAATGTGTCAAAGAAGTTAAGATTAGCACTACCTGAATGGAACTCAGAAAGAGAACCTGATTCATTTGCTTGCCGACTACAGTGATGTGTTTGTTTGGGAAGTCAGTGACATGCAGGGGTTGAGTACTGATGTTGTATCTCATAAGCTACCTATCAACCCAGGGTTCGAACCGGTGAAACAAAAGACTCGGAAATTCAAACCTGAATTGAGTCTGAAAATTAAGGAAGAAATCACCAAGCAAATAGAGTCTCGATTGGTGGAGGTAACGCAATATCCAACCTGGTTGGCCAATGTCGTTTCGGTCGCCAAGAAAGATGGAAAAATCAGGATTTGTGTTGATTACAGAGATCTAAACAAAGCTAGTCCAAAGGATAATTTTTCGTTGCCGAATATCCATATTTTGTTTGACAACTGTGCCAAACATGAGATGCAGTCATTTGTGGATTGTTACGCAGGGTATCACCAAATTCTGATGGATGAAGAGGACGCAGAAAAAACGGCATTCATCACACCTTGGGGTGTGTATCATTACAGGGTAATGCCGTTCGGCCTGAAGAACGCCGGTGCTACTTACATGAGAGCCATGACGACTATTTTCCACGACATGATTCACAAAGAGATTGAGGTGTACGTGGACGACGTCATAATCAAATCCCGCGAGAGTTCGGATCATTTGACACACCTGAGAAAATTCTTTGAACGTTTGCGTCGGTACAACTTGAAGCTAAATCCCGCCAAATGTGCTTTTGGAGTCCCAGCTGGGAAGTTGTTGGGGTTTATAGTCAGCAGAAGAGGTATTGAGCTCGACCCTTCCAAGATCAAAGCAATTCAAGAGTTGCCTCCGCCGAAAACGAGAAAAGAGGTGATGAGTTTCTTGGGGAGGCTGAACTATATCAGCCGGTTTATAGCACAATCAACAGTGGTGTGTGAGCCTATTTTTAAGTTGCTGAAGAAAGACGCCCCGACTAAATGGACTGAGGAGTGCCAGACCGCTTTCGACGCTATCAAGAGCTATTTGTCTAACCCACCAGTATTGGTTCCTCCGCGAGA